>NW_026862198.1:0-219071 GCF_026571515.1 Ruditapes philippinarum | reverse complement strand
TTTTTCTCTATTTTGCTTCTATCGTTACTAGAAATTAGTATAAAAATAGTTAACTGTTTTTTCCCTTATAATTGACAAACAAAAGATATTAAATATTCTTTTGCAACTAAGTTTGGAATGTGAATATGATCTAGAAATATGATTAACAGTCACTCTGTATTAAAGACATTATAATCTTGTACGAGTGTAATCATAATGATTAAAAAATAATATAGGCTATCAGCTGTGTTCATCGGCTACTTTACACCGGTTGGAAGTTTTGATGCGTAGGAATTGACCACGAAGGCGTTAGTAGTATTGTTGCCTTAAAAAAGGTTTTGTAAACTATTTTATCGTAGGGAGAAAAAATAATATCTGCATATAAATGTAGTCCCTAACAAGTGTTTATTGGCAGTTTAACACCGGTTTTTTCCTCTTTGTGTATAGTGACAAAATCGCGAGGAGAGTTAGAATTGTAAATAATGAACGTTGAGGAAAGTCTTAATGTAAGATGGAGATGGACTGTGTATTTAAAAAAAAGAAGAAAAAATAACGAAAAAAAAACGTCAATATTAATGTTTTACATGACCTTATCATTTCTAGATATAATTGTTTTAATAGTGTCATATTCTATAGATTATTGAAATAATTGATTTCGAAGCTCGTATTTCAAAAAAAGTGTTACTATTTGAAAATCATTTATTGTATAGAAGAGAAGAAGGACAAAACCGTTCCATAAAAGTATCAAACAAATTATCACGATATTAGTAATTGAATACTTTTTTTCCTGTGCTCACTTATTTAATTGGTTTAGTTCTTATTTAGTTTTCATTTTTTTATATTGATTATCTTTAAATGACGTCGTTTATTTCCTTTGAGCTGAGCCCAAAACAATTATTGGTAATTGAAAATAAATATCGCATGACCAGCTAGAATATCAAATAATTATTTTTAAATTATTAAAAATTAATAAATTTTTAAATTTAAAATTAAATAAAAAAAATAAAATAATAGGTTTGTGTGAGAGATTAAAAATGTAAAAAAAAATTTGCATGGTCCAATTAAAGAAATAAAAAACTAGGTTCCTTAACAGAAAAAAGTAAACAATCAAAGGAAATTTAAGTTACCAATCACATTGCCAGAACGGAATCATTTTTAAAAACAAATAAATTTTAAGAGGAAAAAAAACATTAAAAATTTTTTTTTATAGTATAAGAATGGAATCATTTATGCCAGGAGTTTAATTTAAAAAAATTGAAACAACCAAAAAAATCTGAAATACCGGAGAAATTTGAAAAAAAATTAAAATTTTCAGATTAAAAATAACAAATTTCCTTTATTCAATCTTTTTTTCAACAATAAAAACATTCGAAAGAAAAATTATTTGATGGCGTATGCTAAAGTTACATAAACTGAAATCCAATGTACAGGGCGGTTCTCGGATGAACGGAACGAGGCTGTTGGGGTTGACTGGTTTCAAGTCGACAATGTTTGATCTTTGAAAATTATGTCTTTATACGAGTTTTGTAATATTTCCGACATTCTCGGCGATATTTTGAATCGGGGTGTGTCTACTTGAATGACCCCCAGATGAACATATTGAATCATACGTTCAACAGACCTTAAGAACTCAACTATTTCCTCAAGAGAATCTAAAAGAAGAGTTCAAATTATTTAATAGTTTTATAATACATTGTGTATAAAATGCGATTAATATTTAACTTTTATGTTAGGCCATAACTTTGTACTCGTTTAATTTAAGCTGCAATCTATTTAATTATCACTTCAATGTAAACAACAATTAATTGTATGCTCCAATCATTTCGACGAATGAAAAATTTCATGTTTCAATATCGTCCAAATAACTTAAGCAAATAACGACGCATGAGCCGTTTCAGAGATTAATTCTAGTCAGCATACTATCAGAAGATAAACAGAAAACAAATGTGATGAGTTTGCTGTCGTATTTAATTTAAATTAATTCAAACTTCTGGTCCATTATTCAACAACATTTTTATCTCATTTAGATAAGACTATGAAAATTGTAGATTCTTCTTAATCTGGTTTTGTTCTATATTCAGACATTGACAGAAAACTTTGTAAAGTTAAAAGCTAAAAAACTAGATTTGTCAGCGCAATTTCATGAATGGAAAATATAAGAAACAACCGTTAATAATAATATCTTCTTTTGCAGATGACAGCAAATATATATTTTTTGTATGCAAAATTACAGAAATAATAACACTTACCGCCAATCATAATAAATATCTCAATAAATGCATGCAGATAGATATATCTGTTTACATCAAAGTGAATATTCATATTATGTTTATATATCCCAATTTCATTACAATCGATCAGAAAGCGGATTATCTGATTAATGTAAATGATATTAGTATGGCCATACTTATTGCACTTATACATGTACACTTGAATGAACGCGTATTGCATTTGTACACATTAAAGGAACTCCACTGATGTCCAAAAAGTATAAAAACATAGAATTTGATTTTCAGACAAAGATCAACTGGGGCACTTGAAACAGAATGAAATGCTTTTGATAATTAGGAAAGATACTCGAAAAATCGTATTTTTGTGCAAGGCGGTGCAACGCTTTTCAATTTTTGGCCTTTCTCTCAGTAAGAATAGATTAATTGGATGATCTAAAGTTTTGCACACGTGTTATTAGTCTAGACCTACATCAAATTGAACATTAATATCGAACAATTATTTCCAGTCCCGTGATGTCAAAAATAAATAAATAAATAAGTCAGTGAGGAACCTTTATAACGGTTATCGCACGATACCTCATTGTCAAAGTCGGTGGTCCATACTATAAGAACTACCTACATGTTACCTTTACCAGGACAATATTTAAATCCTGAAGATTTGTTTATACGACCATATCAGATCTGAACAGCCCATTTAAATCCCTTTATTTTACCCTAAAAACAAAAAATGTACGTTGGTAAATACGGACCCATTCCAAACCTAGATATAGGGCAAAAATGACCACAGATGGAAATCAGTCTAATGATCAATGACATTGTCAAATTAGTCGGAAGTTGTTGTATAATTATATAATATATATTATAGCATAAAATCGGCTATTTTTCCCTCTTTTGCCCATGTTATAACGGGGCCAAAACCATGCGTTAACATAGTCACGCGCTCTTGTTATAGCCCGGTTTTATCTATCCGCAATACATAGAGGGCCCATTAAACAAACAAAAAATAACGATTTGGCCTGTTTGCCAGAATCATGCGCTCTTATTATATTGAAATTATTAATTCGAGGGCCTCAGTCGCATAACGGCGAGCAGCATTCAAGTAATTATGCCGGCAATACGGCGTATAGACATCGCCGCTTATCTTGGTTGTCGCCCTTTCTTAGAAACGGACAGTTGTCAGTGTAAACAAACATAATCTGTCATTCAGTTTAAAATCCCCAGATTAACTTACAAAAATGGAAAGCACAAAATGAATATAAGAAAACGTTGTTTTATTGACGTTTATATTTATATATAAATGTTCTGTGTGTTTCTTTGAGAGAATAATGTTTTATGCCTGATTTTTTTTTAACTTGCGTGCTTAAAAAAAACCGATTCTGAAATTGAATCTGATGTCACTGATCTTTTTCCTACCGCCAATCTGTAATCATTCTAGGAATTTCTGAGGCGCCTGTTTTGTCTTGAGTAGAGTAAGGTTATGTTTTTCTTAAGTTATTATATCTCCAAAGTTAAACTTTGTTAAATCAATTAAAATTTGAAATTTCGTTCGGTTCTCAAGTTGTTGGCCCCGGAAAAAATAAAACGCATACGTAAAACATGTAGAGTTGGATAAATACCGTTCAAGCACACGGATTTAATGTTTGTGATTTATATATAATATACATAATGAATCTGTTTTAAAATTTTATGCTATAATAGCGTCAACGCACGTTTATTTCGTGTTATAAAGTCTGCAGAGTCCCTCGGAACTGTTGGAGCCCTCGCCCTCCCGGGCTCGGGCACCAACCGTACCTCGGGACTCTGCAGACGTTATAACACGGAAAAACGTGCGTTAACCCTATAGTGGTAATGAAACGTCACTGCAGTGTGCGTTGCCATGTGTAGTTAGGAATTGAAAGTGACTTCGTCCTAACTAAATTGTAGTCTATGCTCTTGTGGTAATGGTTTGCAAAGAAAATGAACACAAAAATAGACCTAAAAATTTAAATAATTAAATTAAAATAAATAAATAATAATAAATAATAATAAATTGACATCGTCATTAAAGCTGTTAAGGAACCAATGATATTGACATGACTTGAAATAGAACAACAACAATAACGTATTCTGTTATACGAATAGTCCAAGATCTCAAATTGTACTACGCATAAGCAGACAAGACTTTTTATAGTGTACAATTTCAACGGTTACACAACAGCTTGGAAATTTCGATTAAATGACGACTTACACTTTATACTTCGGACCTCATTAGAGATGATATAGTGCATGTGTATCTCATCCATCAGGGATTGTGAAATCGAGAATTTAGACTGAGATGTGACTTATTTATTACAAAATATAGGACGAAAACTCACTAGACCTTTCCAATGACCTTAACAAATATTTGTGTTTACCTATCATTATGTTATGTGCTAATTGGTATTACTTTCTACATAATAATTGATATAACTGATACCGCAGCTCGGATATCAAAAATGGAGAATAGAATTATACCAAAGAAAGGAAGGTCATGCCCTTTCCATAAATGTTTTAAATGAATCACGGATATAAAGGTTATAAACACGTGTTTTGTTTGCTAATTCGTTTTAATTACCTTAGTTCACATGATCAAAGGTAGGTGGATTTCTATACTTTAATTGATTCTTGGACAAATACTGATGGAATCTGATAGTAATAATGTGGAAACAACAGGGCTTTTTGTCATGTACACTAGACCAAATCCCTAGGGAATTTGTACTCTTGTTTATTTACTTTTTTTTAAAATATCCAAATTGTGTATAAATTATTTGATACTTGTATTTGTGATGCATGTAGCTTGACTCTATATAACTGTATTCATATATGTTTTTTGCCAAATTGGTCTAAGACTTTCTGGATGAATGATACATGAACTTGTAAACTTGTGTTTAACGACTTCCTTCAAGTTTTTTTCATTTTCACCAACAATGCAAACAAAATCTTTGGATTCTGAACCCGCTCATCGAAAACAATGTGTATAGAATAAATTCGTTTTCATTTAACCACATATTACTTTAAATTAATATCATCAAAACATTGTCTGGCAACCAGTGATAGTCGTAATAAATTACATTGTTAATTGGCAAAACTTTCAGTGGCATTGGTCAAAATAAAAGCTACAAAGCTAAATGATATTATGTCCATTCAAACAAAATATTAAATTCCCGTACTCTTTTAATTTACGCAATGTAATTGTACACCCAAATTGAATGTGGCAAAATTGAATGTGGCAACATAAATATTTAGTAAATTTATTACAACAGTTATTACATTTGTTACAACAGTTTTATCACTACATTCATCAACTCAAAATTACTGACTGTTTTTTAAACTATTTATTGAATACATTTATGATTTCGATAACTATCGCAAGAACTTGTTATATAACCCCGTGTTTTCTTTAGAAATATATAGCGCTGATTTTGAGATTTTTAAGTGAGTAATTTTATTCACAATCTAAAATTCAAAGACAACCAATATTCAATTTTTGTTGCAATCATTCAAAATATTGTAAACAAAAACTGTGGCAGTTATTTAAAGATTAAGATTTTAAAGCGGGCGCCGAGATTTCCTTTCCGAAATAATAATATTAATTCTTTTCCGGTAAATTATAATAAGGTATTTTTCCATTAAAAAACATCTTTTTTACTACACTTGAAGCTTATGATATATTATCCTTAACTTTCATTGTACAGCAAACCTTTGAAAATTAATTGATTAATAAAGTATCTAAAGAGTGCACTGTTTTTTACCGGATTTGAGAGTGTTTGACGGAGAAAATTGATAAGCTTTTAAGCAAATATTTTGCTACTTCTACTTATTTTTTATTTTATTTTTAAGGTATTATTAGAAATATTTAGAAGTAATCTTTCATTTGATATCAAAATTATTAAAATTGATTGTGAAAAAAGAGTGCACGTTTTTTTCCTTCAGTTTTATTGAGAAAAATGGGAGAGGCGCCGGGTTTTATACCTGTCCGCGTCTGCAACTTAGACCATACCGACAATATGGCGACTCCCATTGAATCTGAAAATGGCTCAACAACAAAAAAGGTGAAAACAAGAGACGAGAATGATGACATTTTTATATCGTTTCTTAAAAATCATTTGCAAACATTAGAACATGCATTAGCATATATTCAAAGTAGCCTGTCTGGTTATGGAGTTGGAATTTTAAAGATAAAAAATTGCGATGCTTTAAGTTCCAACATTTTTTCTAGAGCAACTTGTGACTATGAATATCAGCTGCGTAAACCCGGCGAAGAATATTCTTCTGCACCGAAGGCTTTAAGATACGTGGTATTTTTCAAAATGGATTTAAAATGTTGGAGGATTACATCAAATCTCCAGAAGGAAAACCACCATCGAGAGGCTCAAGATTGGCGTTGGCAAAGTTGCTGAAGTTTTTGTCAGATAAAGGTATGGTAAAAAGGGGCATTGTGTCGTGATGTATATCACATCTAAATTGATAATGATTCACTGCAAAATTATTCACCTGGCTAATATGAAATTAGGTGCTACCTATGGCATGGAAAGCTCTTGTGATGTATGATTCAAGCATTACATGTTTAGTGTTCAACTTCATATAAACCAGACCTTTCTTTTACTTCGTAAATAAGTAAATGCAGGCATTTTGTACCTGAGGTCTTCCTCCACCAGTAAAGCGGGAACGTCGCCATATGACGTTTAATGTGTCGGTGTGACGTTAACCCCTATTGAACAAACAAACAAACATTCACTTCATACATGTTGTCTAAGAGCGCTACTGCCCTCGCGGGGCCGGTGGCTGTAACTGTTAGTGGCTGTTCATTTGGGAAAATCTTAAGGGCACATAATGCCTCAGAAATCCATATACAGTCGAACTTCGTTCCCTCGAACTCAAGGGTTCTGTGCATATTAGTTAGAGAGATTGGTAGTTCGAGCCAACCGTGGTTGAACTATTAAGTATTATCATGTAGGACATAGGCTTAAACGTTCTCCAGCTTACACCAGCTGAATGATAAATACGTCCGTATAATTGTTTGTTAGCACATCAGTTCAACGAATACGTCATTTCTTTTAAATATTAAGAATTATTATCCCAGTGTTTTCAAATGAGTATTAACGGTACACTGTGTTTTAATCTATATTCATGCATATTGTAAATGGTTGAGTTGGATTGGGCAATTTCCAATCTTTTTGAACAATATTCAAAATATATTTATATGTGTATTATGGGATAAAATGAATTTTAAATAATGAATTAATTAGATATCAAAAAAAAACACATTTAACAGCAGCATTTATTTGTAGTCATTTAATAAAATAAACACACATACAAATATCATTCTATAGATATTCACGTAACATGCACCACGGCTGTTATTAAAGCCGTCCGGATAAACATGAACTTTTGATTGACATGCACATTTCACTGATTTCATCTAAAGACGGCAAATAAACAATATTATCATAACAAACAAATCTGTTACAACACCTCTAAATTTGTATCAAATAACCTTTATTGCCTTTTTCATGATCACAAGGTGTTTAAAACATGTGTCGCCGGCTGTCATTACCAACAATTTTTGTTGTCTTTTTGTGTTTGACCGAAAAGGTGTGATTTTATATATTTCTGCCCAAGGGACAAGCGATCAGGTTCGATAATATCAGTGTTGGAGCGATCCGAGGTAGAACAATATATACTATATAGGAATTTTGCCGGGACTGGGCGATGAGTTCTAGCAAAGGGAGGTATTCAACCAATCCAAGTTGGAGCGAACAAAGTTTAACTGTTGTTTAATTCTTTTGAAATGTTAAACATGTGTTGAATAATGTTTTATTAATGGATTGTGTTAGATGTTTATTAACTAAAATAAAAAAAGTTTTTGAGAAATAAAAATGATAACATGTCTGAGGCATAATAGACCTATTTCGGAAGTAAGAATATTTTGGTTTTTCCCGGCTTATCCGTAGGTACAAACAAGCTTTTACTGTTACAGCTTCGAAAATAAGTGCAACAGGTTGACTAATCTATTGTGACAGGTAGTGTATTGTGAAGCTATACTGGTAAAAGTTTATTTGTACCTACGGATAAGCTGGGAAAAACCCACATTTGCCAGTTCCAGACAACATTTATTAGCCTTTAATTGTTCATCTGTGTTTTCAGGCTCGTCAGAGAAGGCACTTTATCAGGGCAGAAAAGATACCAGTGGAGCTGAATGGACTACAATTGTGGCACATTATCTGCTTTCAAAGCTTGCAGTTTGTTCCAAGTATACATTAGACAGTCACAGTTTTAGCAAAGGGAGGATTAAAGAGTTATGCTGTGGTTGTGGCTGCAAGGAAAGATTATCAGGAGATTATATTATATATGGGGATACATCTATAGGTAACTGGCAATATACTAACTTTTGATTGTAGGTCATTTAGAGGTTCCCAAGGTTCTACATTTGCATGAGTGATACCTAGGGAGGACTTTCAGGACCTACTTATTGTCTGTCAGCCATCCTTTTCTCCATATTTATGACCAATGCATAACTATTAACATGCACTGATGAAGAACCTAAAGTCTATCTGGTACCATTCTTTAATTACATGTATTTCCCTTTATTTAATTTCTTGAATTTTTTCTTTTGTATTTTTTCCAGAGCATACCTCTAAAACCATGCAAGTGACTGACAAAAAGCTTTAAATTATACCCAGTATATGCAAATCGCATGTAAGAGAAGTACAGTGGCAAAGAACTATTACTCTGCCTTGTCAGTCCCTGACTGGTTTAACCAGAGGTGACTTTAGGTTTACCCCTTGTCCGTCTGTTCATCAGTCCACATTTAAATCCCGTGTTAACACAAAAAAAACTGAACATTTTTTTTACGAAACTTGAAATATGTGTAGATGGCAGTCTGGAGATTATGATTGTCTTTTTCTTTGTCTTCCTATGTTAAAAATTCTGTTGCTATGACAACAAATAGACTTAAAATATTGCAAATATAACACAAAAACTTGATCTGTTGATAACACAAAAAATACTGAAAATATTTTTATGCAACTTGAAATATGGATAGATGGTAGTCGAGAGATTATGTACATCTTTTTCTTCTTCCAATTCTGAAACATTTGGTTGCTAGCCTATGGCAACAAATAGACTTAAAATATAGCAAAAATAACAATATTTATGATAACTCAAAAAGAACTGAAAATATATATTTATAAAACTTGAAATATGGATAGATGGTACGCTGCATAAAGATTATGCGCATCGTTTTAGGCTGGACTCTAGGTAGTATATTGAGAGTTGTCCTACTCAACTTGTGTTGGCAACCGAGTCCAGTTTTCTGATAAAAGTTTTTATGCAGTAAATTTTTTTTTCTCTATAACTTCTTTATTAATTAAGGTATTTACTTCAAACCTGAAATATATGTTCCTGATCATCAACCATATCATGTGTGACAAGGTTCCTAACTCTAGCACCAAAATTATCAGAGTTACCCCCCTTGAACTTAGAATTTTCATGAAAAACATGTAATTTTGGTTTTTAAAATGTCTTTCTTCTATCTACTTCAAACTTCAAGTTTATGTTCCTTATTATCACTAAAATCATTTGTGAGAAGGTTCATTACTCTAGCTTGACTATTTTCAGAATTATGTCCCCCTTTAACTTAGATTTTTTTCTATAAATTAGTATCTTTTACCAAAACTTCAATTCTTTAAGGATTAACAACTTCAAATCTCACACTCCTGCATCATAATAATGTGATAAGATTTATAAATAGCATCCTTATTTCCAGAAATATCTTACACTTTAAATGATCCTTATTTTTTATAACTTTCTTATTTCTTCATTTCTTTATTTTTAAATTTCAAATATACATGTATTATTCATTATCAAGACCTTCATCGTTTGTGATAAAATTATTGTCTAGCACCTGGGTTTCCATGATTATTTTCATTTTGAACTTCAAATGTATTTGAAAATTGTTATTTTTCTCTTTTTCAATATTTTTTTCTTTGTTTCTATAAATGGTATCTACTTTAGACTTAATTTAATTGTACATGTACTTTGTCATCACTCACATCATGTATGACAATGTTCATAAGTCTGGCATCTTTATAGCAAGAGTTATCTCTTCTTTAGTTTAAGGATTTTGCTTTTAAAAATGTTATATTCTGGTTATAACCAGGAATATTTAAAGATTTAGCCTTTGTTAGTCTAAGATCACTTGTAAAGAACTTGGAAGTCTTCCAACAAAAAAGGAAAAGTTTAAAATATTAGTTATACATAATATTCATCCTGAGAAAACTGGGTTTTTTTTATTATCTGTTGTATAAACAGGATTTCATTATTAGGCGACAGGGAAACTTAACACATTACTATGAATGTGATACAGAAACAGACATTTACTAAGAACTCAAAATATTTAAGTTTGTTCATGTCTTCCACAGTGGTATAATTAAATGGCCATGGCGCTTCAGAATGTTGCTGGGGGACTTTTGTATTGCTTGTAATAATGTAAGGCTGGGGGGGGGGGGGGAGCGGGGCAGTCTACCCTGTCTGTATGAGTGTATGCATGCCTTAAACTTGTGAAATAAGAAAAGAGACTCCTTGGAAATATTTTTTGAGATTATTTAAAATGTTCCTTGTTTGTAAAAGTTTTATTTTATTCTTCAGGTGTTCCATCTTACTGGCATGGACGAGTTGACATTCGGATGGATGTTGCCGTGACTGTGGCCACTGAAGATCCTGACTCACAAGGTGCAGAAAATAGTTCTTTTTCTGTTGATGTGGAATCTCCATCTGAGAGGATGATGATGTGCAAGGAACAAATAAGGGCCAGAACAATAGTGTTTTCATTTTTGCAACAGAAGAACCAGCCTGATCTGAACAATTTTCTAATTCCCACCATTGCAATGTCTAAATCCAAGGTTGCAGTTTATTTATATGACTCTGAGAATGATATATTTCTTGAAACCCCTTGTCTTGATCTCTTCCTAGGAGATGAATTTTTAAAGGTAGAAACAATAATCACTCTTTGGTTGGTTTTGAACTTTAAATACTGCTGTTCGGGCGTTCCAGATGAGATCTTGGAACTTGGTTTTACGGCAGATTTCTTCAAGCACACTGGTCCTCATTTGGAAAAGTATATTGCTAATGTGAATGCGCCTTGTAATTATCAACCTGAAGACAAATGGCTTGCACTTAGTGTTCTAAAAGACGTCAAACATAAAGTGCAAGGCATTAACAACATATAAGCCTTCATAATAACAGAAAGTGGAAGATATGAATTGTAAATTTCCTTACTGATCTGGAGAAAAGTTACAAAAAGAATAATGCATTCCCATAATTATGTGAGCTAGAAAAACACGAAAAATGAATTACCGACACACTAAAAACTAAAAACTATAGAGTGACTTGATTGTATAAAAGTATTTAAATGTAAAAAGTTACATGAAATTAGCAAAATATAACAACTGATGAACAAAAGTTATAAGAAAAAGGAATGTGTATATAGTGGCGATGTTAATCTAGTCAATTTCCTCATTTGTTACTTCCCCAATATCAGGAATGCAAGTTTTTGATAGATAAACTGTTAAATTTATAGGAATTTTCTTCCACAAGCTTTTTAGCTCACCTGACCACGAAGTGATTATGGTGAGGTGTAGTGATGGGGTTATGTTCGGTGTCCGTCATCATGCTTTGTGCGTCATGTGTCATCAACATTTGGGTTGATAATACTCACCTATACTTAGCAATCACATTTTTGATTGGATCATGATCAAACTTTGTCAAGATGTTTGTCTCAATAAAAATATAGATCAAGTTCAAAAATGGGTAATTTTGAGTCAAAAACTAGGTCACAGTGGCTGCAGTTTTGATCCGAATATAATAGTTCTTCTGTGAACACCCAAAAAGTGACTGAATTTCAAGTTTACAAAAGATTCATCATGATAATTACTTCAGTAAATCATATGAGTAATGAAAATGAATTGTAAACATATTTCACTAGCTATATGTATAATAAAATAAAGTCAAATATGGCTGAAAACAAAATATGTTTTATAAAGCTTATTAATAAGCATATGAGTCAAAACCCAATTATAATAACCAGATCACAATGACTTTATTGTTACTCTATAATTTCCATCCGTTTTGAAACATTTTCCTCATGTTCTTCACATTGCTGCCTGGCATTTTCTGCAGTCATCTGATTTACAGCTGGCATAATCGTCTTTTCAGCTATATCAAACTGTGCTTTCTTCTCCTTTTTCTCAATCCTTCTCAATACAAGCTGCCTATTTCATTCCTTGCCTGCATTCCTCATGTATACCGTCATTCCCTTCCTTATCATGTTTAAATATCTTGTTTAAAATGAAGGTTGTTTAACTAATGTGATAATTTACATTTATTAGTCCCCTACCGGTTTACCGGAGGGGACTTTAGGTTTACCCTCCGTCCGTCCGTCTGTCTGTCTGTCTGTCTGTCTGTCTGTCTGTCTGTCTGTCTGTCTGTCTGTCTGTCTGTCCGTCTGTCTGTCAGTCCGTCAGTCCGTCAGTCCGTCCGTCCACAAAACTGGATCCCGCGATAACTTGAAAAGTACTGAAAATATTTTTATGAAACCTGATATATGGATAGATGGCAGTATGGAGATTATGCACGTCTTTTTCTTTTCTTCCTATGTTGAAAATTCTGGTTGCTATGGCAACAAATAGGCTTAAAATATGGCAGATTTTACACATAAACTGGATCCAGTGATAACACAAAAAGTACTGGAAATATTTTTATGAAACTTGAAATATGGGTAGATGGCAGTCTGGAGATTATGCACGTCTTTTTCTTTTCTTCCTATCTTGACAATTCTGGTTGCTATGGCAACAAATAGACTGAAAATATGGCAAATTTTATACATAAACTGGATCCTGTGTTAACGCAAAAAGTATTAGAAATATTTTTATGAAACTTGTAATATGGGTAGATGGCAGTCTGGAGATTATGCACGTCTTTTTCTTTTCTTCCTATCTTGAAAATTCTGGTTGCTATGGCAACACATAGACTGAAAATATGGCAAATTTTACACATACACTGAATCCAGTGATAACTCAAAAGTACTGGAAATATTTTTATGAAAATTGACATATGGGTAGATGGCAATCTTGAGATTATGCATGTCTTATCTGTTCTCCCTATTTTGAAAAAATATTGGTTGCCTTGGCAACAAATAGGCTTAAAACATGGCAAATATAACTTTATTTGTAATTAGTCAAAAAGAGCTGAAATTTTTTTATGAAATTGCATCTTTAATTCAAGAGTTATCTCCTCTTTAAGAATGTTGCTTTTAAAAATGTTATATTTTGGTAACAGGGATGTTTCAAATATTAACTTTAGAGTGTCCTTCAGTCCGCCTGTCTGTCTGTTCATAAAAACTGTTTCCTGTGATCACTTTTAAAGAACTTTTCCAACAAATTTACTTAAGATATAGAAAAATTGAAACATTAGTGAATGGCCAATGGCCCTTCAGAATGTTGATGGGGTTCTAACCGGTAGGGGACTTATGGATTGCTTGCAATACTATGATAATTGCTTGTTTATTATGGAATCATGCGACATTGAATAGCATGTTATTACATGCTAGTTAATTTTGTGTTTCAACATTGAAAACATGCGATTTGTAATGTTGGGGTTACTGATTCAATCACCGAGCAATACAAAATGTCACAGGCAAACCTTGAAAATTGATTGTAATGGTCATTTAGTAGCACTGATTCTTTTTGGTAAGTACACAGTTACTCAGCTGGGCCCCGTAACTCTTATCTCTAAATTCTAAAGTCAGGGCCGTTAATGAAAATCGTAATGAAAACACATGTATGCACAGGGTTTACCCTTGAAATAGCTTGTTAATATGCCAGACAGGTACAGTAATTAAATTTATTAGGATGATCGAGATTATATATTTAACAAAATGTTTTTCAAGACATGGCCAAATGTTTTAAAAGTAGCAAAAATTATATAGATAAAAAAACAAACAAATACAAAATAGTTAAAACAGTTGCTATTACACTGTCAAGTTGTATATTTCCTTGTTCCAGGACGGTAGTGTTCACATAGTAGAGAAAATAACGTTGACAAAAATACCTTAATATCATTTATGTAACATAAAGACAAGGGGCCAGAGCTGCAAATAATTGAAACTGTTTCATAGACTAAAATCTTGACATTTGTTGTGCTTTTGGAATCAACCAAATGACATTTCTATGCTAAAAGTCAATCATTTTGTGTGAAAAACAGATTCGCTTTCAAAGTTTCTGACACTAATGCATTTGTTTTGTCGCGTTTTAGAGTTTCGTTACATGTGTAATTGTAAACTTATATTCCTTATAATTAGAAAAATAAACCTATTAAGTTATGTACAGTATCGTCTTCATGTACAATGGGTGAATTCAATAATTGGACTAATAAGTTTGAATTTGAACTACATGGATTTTTTTTCGAAAAATTAATAGAAATAATAAATGTACTGTTACTCATTACTAGTAATTGCACTCAACTGTTCCCCGAGCTCGGCTTGATGGCCTTATGTTCCGATATGCCGCAACTAAGAAGATGTAGAACCTAATTCTCTCTTCTTTTTCTTTCAAAAGTCATGTTGCTGTACGTTTGTAACACCCGAGAAAAGTCAAATTATCTGTCCTGTTTTGCTGCTATATTGTGTTGGTGAGCCATACAAACCAAACAATTAACCTTTAGTTTATAAGCATCTTCCCTCTGTTTCCATGTTAAATCACTTTGAAAATACATGACATTACAAATTTCTTCATCAGAATTTTTAATATTTATACGGGCTCTTTTTAGAAATCAACTGATTTAATAGGTCATTTTCTTTGCCCATTTTTTCAGAACTAAACTGGCCAAGCCTACATGAGTTCTGGAATTTCAATATTTTGTAAATTCATAACATGGAGATACACGTATTTATTCTATTAATATCCTCGAATCTACGATCCTGTTGGATAGCGTTGCTGCTTCCTACAATCCGTACTAGGAAACATTTAATTATCTAACCTACCTTTCATTTTGCTCACTACTATACTCTGAAATAAGAGCTAAAAGTTTCACTCTCAAGGATCACTATTAATTGATTGGGACTTCTTATCGTAGAACTGAGATGTAACTTTCTGCTCATCAGGTTTTGTTCTAAGGCTGTAATTTTGTCAGTTCGTATTGATTTTTAGCTCACCTTGCACATAGTACAGGTGAGCTTTTAGGATGGCTAATCAAATGCGTCCGTCCACATTTTATTCAAACGACATCTTCTACAATACCACTTGGCCAATATTTATGAAATTTGGCAGGAATACTCTTTGTATGAAACTCTATCAAATTTGTTCAAAGAATGCCATTCCATACTAAACTCTGGTTGCTATGGCAACTAAAAGAAAAAGCCTAAAATTTCTTATACTTCAAAATGGAAAGGGCTACAGCTTAGATATTTCTCACAAGGCATTAGCTTGTTGGTTTCTACAAAGTATATTCAAATTATGGTCTAGAGTTGAAAATTGATCTCTGTTTTGGGGGTTAAAGGGTTTTTTTATTGCAAGGTTATATAGACTTTCTTTGTAGGGATAAATTGAGAAAGTGTATCTAGTATTTTTGTCTCAACATACATTGTTATGAAGATTTTTCTTTTAAAGCATTAGAAAAATGAAAAGGTTGTTGAATGTGAATGTTAATTCAAAACAGAGTCAATCAGAATAGCACAAATTTGAGAGCTACAGTGAAGTTGATTTCCCCAATTCAATAATGGATTCTTCCATTAATTTCGTAATATCATCAGAAAGGAGACTGTGTCATTTCCGAAATACAATGTAAAATATTTCGGTTGTTGACAATCAAGGGGCAGGACGTGAAGTGGTTGCACACTTGGTTCAAGCGAGCAAATTGGTTGCAAACTTGACAAAATGGGGAACACGGCGTGATTTTTTTAAACGGATGAACGAATTTTTGCCAGGCAAGTGGGTTTCTCTGTTAGTTTGAAGTTCATTAGTATGTATATTCAATTATGCAATATATATGCCACACTCGGTTAAAGGTTTCAGCATCCTAGATTCTGTTTTGACGAAGTTATTGAAGATATAAACTGATCATGTAGATATTTTGAAATTTGACATGTGACTGTTCTGGTCAGTTTTTCTACTAACTTATTCGAATTTGTAAGTTTTGAACTGCATTTAACAATAACAAAATATGTTTCTGTCAATTCTGTAGAAATGGTTTAGTTCGCAAGTACGAGGATAACGTTCAATACACAAAAATATCTTGTTCAAGCACATTTTCGTTGCAGACTTACTTCAAGCATTTTTGGTTATTCTTATTCTATTGAAATCCATAGTAAAACATTGCAAAAGGAGTGTAGAAGGTTATATTTATTAACCTATTTTCAATGGCAATTATTGACATTTGTGTTCTGTTACTTGTTTTTAAATGTTATTTATACTTTCTACTTTTACAACAATTATGTACTTTATGTTTCAAATTACATGGTTCTCAGTTCACTACTATAATCTGAACAAACAAAATAAAATACTAAGCATGCAAACAAAATAATAGCATATACAAAAATATTTATTGATACTTCAATTCTAAAATATGTCATCACATGTAAAATTCAAATGAAAAACTACATACTAAACAAACCTATGTGAGAGTACTGTTGTAAGTAAGTGAATTATTTTCATCATAAGCATAAGGACATGTGCACACATACGATGTTACTCAGCAAAATTTCTAAATTTATCAAAACCACAAGAAATGTTAATTTGTTTGTTTCGTATGTAAAGATCAGCAGTTGCTTTAGACATAAAGTATGTAAATGTACTTAAAATATTTTTACAAACCAAAGGTTAAAATGACATGCTTGTTTCCAATATTTCGGATTTGATGTACATCATATGTCAATTGGTATTCTAAAGATGATTTTGATTATTAGATCGTAATATAAATGATATACGATTGGTCATTTACATTGACTGATACGTGACAAAACTACTTAAAGTCATTGTTCGAGTTAGGGAATTTGGAAGATGTTTCGATTGGTCAATAATAAGGAACAATCTAAAGAAACATGTGAATAATGCCATTGTGTCAATGTTAATATACTTTTTATCTACTATATAATCAAATTTATTTGAAATTTCAAAAAAAGAGCAATACTGAAAGCTTATTGTTGCTATTTCCTTCTTCTTGTCCTTTACAGTTAGTCATGCCAAGATATAAAAAAAGTCCTAAGACTTTATAAAAAGGAAAGAAGTATATCGAGGAGAAAAATGATGGAGATAAACACAACTGAACTTCAATTTAACATATTGTGTTTTATATCTATTTAAAAGACCATGTGTCAGGATATATCTGCATGCATTCACAATTTGTATATATATTTCTTATTAGATTGTTGGTTTGTTTTTGTTTCATTTTACGCCCTTTCCCAACAGTATTTCAGTCATATAGGCGGGTAGTTTCCTAACCATCGTTCCTGGAGAGTTACTCCAGTACTAGACTACCTTCCTCCGCGCTAAACTAACAAAGCATCTGCCAGGGATCGAACCCACGCCAGAGAGGTAACTGGATTAGAAGTCATCGACTCTAACCAAACGACCAGGGAGAACGGGTATAATTGCCTTAATACTGCTAATTATTAAAAAAAATATTAGTTATTCCGCGCTAAAAATATGCATGCCACATTATTGACACAAAAGTTTGCAACCAAAAATGCTTGAAGTATAAGTCTACAACCAAAATGTGCTTGAACAAGATATTGAACGTTATGTTCAAAACCATTTGTACTGCATTGACAGAAACATCTTTTGTTATTGTTAAATGCAGTTCAAAATTTACAAATTTGAATAAATTAGGAGAAAAAACTTACCGGAACAGTCACATGTCAAATTTCAAAGTAACTACATGATCAGTTTATATCTTCAATAAATTCGTTCACCCGTTTCAAAAAATCACGCCGTGTTCGCCATTTTGTCAAGTTTGCAACTAATTCGCTCGCTTGAACCAAGTGTGCAACCACTTCACGTCCTGCCCATTGAGATATTGGACAAGGAAACGAAAGTGAACAAAAAATGTTGTACTTTTTCACAGAAAATAGCTGATTAAGATTAAAGTTTAATTTACATTACGGATATTACTTTTGCATTCTTCCGGTTTGCGGAAAAAATATGTACACCGGTCTTAGTGATGAACGAATTATGTCATAATATTTCATTTTGAGAACAAACATACAATTCAAATCATGAAATAATGCATATCAATCAGTACATTCAACAACTTTGCCTCAGAAAACATCTGTATCAATCTGACCTCGAGTTGAGATTATAAATAGAACTAAACCGGAAGTATAACAAAATCGACGCCATGTACAAGAAAATTGAGAAATTTTGTAACATAAACCCGTATTTCACAACAAAGAAGTGAAGATGAATACCATATCGGTGTGTTTTGTTGAAACAGGTATTTTGTTAACTATTTGTGAAGTATTAAGGCATGCTATTCAGTATTTATGTAAATATCACCTCCCGTGTTTAGCACAACAAATTTTGCGCTTTAGGGCTTTTTAGCTCACCTGTCACAAAGTGACAGGGTGAGCTTTTGTGATCGCTTTTCGTCCGGCGTCCGTCCGTCGTCCGTCCATAAACTTTTACTTTAAATGACATCTCCTCATAAACCACTAAGCCAATTTAATCCAAACTTCACAGGAATGTTCCTTTGGTGGTCGCCTTTAAAAATTGTTCAAAGAATTTAATTCCATGCAGAACTCTGGTTGCCAACCGAAAGAAAAAACTTTAGATATATTCTTAACATTTTCTAGTGAGTGTCTACCAAGTTTATTCAAATAAATGCCCTGGGGTCAAAAGTGGCCCGCCCCAGGGGGTCATTGATTTTCCCTGTATGCATATAGTAAAAACTTAAAAAAATTCTTTTAAAGAACCCAAAGAGCTAGAGCTAAGATATTTAGCATGGAATATCTTCTAATGAGTGTCTGCCAATTTGTTCAAATAAAAACCCTGGGGTCAAAATTAGCCCCGCCCTAGGGGATCATTGATTTTCCCTATATGCATATAGTAAAAACTTAAAAAAAAACATTCTTTTAAAGAAGTCAAAGAGTTAGAGCTAAGATATTTAGCATGAAACATGTTCTAATGGGTGCTTACCAAGTTTGTTCAAATAAAAACCCTGGGGTCAAAATTAGCCCCGCCTCAGGGGGTCATTGATTTTACCTTATATGTGTAAAGCAAAAACTTGAAAAATCTTTTTTGAAAAAAAAAAAAAAAAAAAAAAAAAAATAGCTAGAGGTTAGATATTAAGCATGAAACATCTTCTAGTAAGTGTCTACAAATTTTGTTCAGATAAAAGCCCTGGGGTCAAAATTTGCCCCGCCCCGAGGGTCATTGATTTTCCTGATATGTGTATAGCAAAAACTTAAAAATCTTCTTAAAAAAAACCAAAAAAGCTAGAGTTTAGATATTAAGCATGAAACATCATCTAGTAAGTGTCTACAAAGTCCGTTCAAATTGAAGCCCTGGGGTCAAAACTGGCCCCGCCCCAGGGGTGTCATTGTTTTTAACTATATGTGTACAGTAAAAACTTTAAAAACTTCTTTTTCAAAAACCTAATGAGCTAGAGCTTATATGTTTAGCATGAAACATCTTCTTATGGGTGTCTACAAAGTTTGATCAAATAAAAGCCATTGGGAAAAAATTTCGGAAGATTTCCGCGTGGCATCTCCATTTTTTGGACCAGCGACCTGTTTTCTCCGCTATCTAAAGTGCATATTAAATTTTCGTAAAAAACACCATATTCTATAGCCAATCGATTAAACACCATTTGTATCATTTCATTTAAAATTCGTTTTTGTACAAATATGGGACGTCTTCTTTGCACATAATGAAGATCAAAGCCCTTATCAGAACATTATATTCGGGAGGTTTCCGCATGGCATAGCCATTTTTTGGACCGTTGTTTCGTTGTATATAAAATCCATAAAAAACACCATATTCAAAAGACAACAATTAAGACACCCTTTATCTGATTCCGTTCCAGATTCGTTTTTTGTACAACTTTGGAGGGTCATCTTTGCACAAATTGAGAACCAAAGCTGTAACCCAACAACCTCGTCCGTTAGTTTTCCGCATGGCATGGTCATTTTTTGAACCAGAGTTTTGTTCTTTGTCTATATAAAGTGCGTAAACTTTCGTAAAAAACACCATATTCTACATCCAACCGTTTAAACATCATTTGTCTAATTCCGTTTAAAATTCGATTTTGTACAACTAGGGAACGTCTTCTTTGCACAAAATGAAGACCAAAGCCCTAACCCAAGCAATATGCCCGGGAGGTCTCCGCATACCTTGCTCGTTTTTGGACCGGATATTGGCTGTTTTCGATATTATCAACTTAAAATTTGCAAAGTCAAATCATGGAGACAAAATTTCACCTGAAATAGTGTTTAACAATATTTTTGATAGATAACAATTTGATAAAAATGAAATTCAGTGAGGAAAGACTGCATAGCTTGCCATTGTAAAATGAACGCTACGTAGTTAAAAAAAAACAAAACACAAATTTCTACCGCCTACCGCTTAAACACCATGTGTCTAAATCCGTTGAAGATTCGTTTTTGTACAACTTTGGAGGGTGTATAATGCACAAAATGAGGAGCAAAGCCGTAACCAAAGCGATATGTCCAGGAGATTTCCGCGTGGCATGTTCAATTTTGGGACCGGCGATTTGTTCTTTCCCTATATAAAATGCATAAAAAACACCATATTCTAGAGCGAACCGTTAAGACACCATTTGTTTGATTCCGTTGCAAATTCGTTTTTGTACAACTTTGGAGGGTCTTCTTTGTAACCCAAATAATATTTCCAGGAAATTTCCGCGTGGCATGTCCATTTTTTGGACTGGCGACCTGTTTTCTCAACTATGTAAAGTGCACATTAAATTTTCGTAAAAAACACCATATTCTATAGCCAATCGTTTAAACACCATTTGTCTGATTCCATTTAAAATTCGTTTTTGTACAAATATGGAACGTCTTCTTTGCACATAATTAAGATCAAAGCCCTAATCAGAACAATATGTCCGGGAGGTTTCCGCATGGCATGGCCATTTTTTGGACCGTCGTTTCGTTCTATATAAAATCCATAAAAAACACCATATTCAAAAGACAACAATTAAGGCACCATTCATCTGATTCCGTTCCAGATTCGTTTTTGTACAACTTTGGAGGGTCATCTTTGCACAAATTGAGAACTAAAGCTGTAATCCAACAACCTCGTCCGTGAGATTTCCGCATGGCATGGTCATTTTTTGAACCAGAGTTTTGTTCTTTGTCTATATAAAGTGCGTAAATTTTCGTAAAAAGCACCATATTCTACATCCAACCGTTTAAACATCATTTGTCTAATTCCGTTTGAAATTCGATTTTGTACAACTAGGGAACGTCTTCTTTGCACAAAATGTTTGTTTGTTTGTTTGTGGTAATTTTTAATGTTTTATGAACTTATGATAGATATCCTGATATTTGAACAACTTTATTGTAAAGAGTGTTAAGCATTTTCTTAAATTGTAACTTGTATCATTATAAATATAGTTTTCTGAGTTTAAGTTTACGAATTATAAGAAAACTATTTTCCCTTGTGTGTAATCGGGTCACGGATGGATGATTTCGCGCAATTTTCATAGCTCAGTATAGAAGTATTGAATGTGGTCATTCAGCTTTGCGAGGCGTAACTGAGCGGACAGTAAATTTATTCACAAATATTAGTAATATTTCTTATTGTTGAGTTTAGAATATATAAATGCTTATGTTCAATTAACTGCGCTGTTCTGTTATATATATTACTGAAAATCATTTGCACCGTTGTTTTTGATAGTTGTATTTATTCTGTATAAGCATGTATTATTGAGCGTAACAAAATTAATGTATAGGTGTTTGTCATATTCATGTATTCATGCATGTTGCCCCTCGCAAGTGCTTCCTGCTTAACGAAAATCAAATTATAATTTGAAATGTTATGTTTAGTTAGTGTTGTTTTTTAATCGATAATTTTTTCTAATAACGTCTAATAACAATATATGTACAATCTTTAATCACCATTTATCACTCTGTAGAAATCAATGAACCGACTTAGTATTTTAGTCAAAGGGTTCAGTATTACATTGTATATATTATATATCTAGAATTCAAGAATCGCTTATCGTGTGTAAGATTTTTAGACTGACTTTTGTATCACTGTTCATGTATGCCTTTTTTCATTACTGTTGAAAGTATTAAATGGATTCTACAAAAACTTATTAAAAATGTATTATTTTGAAGATGTCATGTACATGTTATTGTTTGTTTTGCATTTCAGATCGGTATATATATTTTTGTTAGTGAAGACACCGAATGATTTATTTTCACTCGTCGGTACGCCACAAGTGAAAATGTAAAAGCTTGTGTCCACGCAAGAAATTCCATTTGATCTTACAAATTATTGCTATTTATTGTATGCATTTTTAGTGATTTCAGTCATTTTTACATTTTTCTCGTAATAAAGCACATTGAACTCCAGTCAGAGTGTATTTTTCTACGATCTGTCCACTTAATTTATGATAAGGATACATTCTGTTCATCAGATTCATTCAAATAAAGTCCAACTACTTTAAAAATTATATATAATATTTTACTGTCAACTGAAAAACATGTAATTAAATCATGGTCGTTGTAACATTGCTATAGTAATATCATTGACTTTGCAAGGTTTCAGCTTTGACAGAGAAAGAAACAGTAACATTATTTGTAAATACGTTGTAGGCTTTGTTATGTAAGTTTTTAGTCAAATATAAAATGGAAACGAAATAAGTCGAAAGTTGCTTTTGTTTGGTTATATATGTTCATGAGATGCCATACAAATATGTGCATATAATTAATAAGCTACACCTCTCATATGCCCTAGCCAGGCACTGTCAAATTTTCGGGCCCTAAAACGCGAGTATTGTTCTTAAAAAGGCATTTTTAGTGCATTAGAGCATCAAAAAAATGTGAAATGTAGCAATAAGTGTTTTTTTTTCTTTCGGAGAATTGCTCCTCCTCAGAATAAAGAGGACATTGATTTTTTATGTCATTCATTTATAAAATCTAAAAAATATAATTAAATTGTTGTTAGATGGCTAAGTTTACTGATAAATAACAAAGACGTTAATCGAAATTGCGTGAATTATTTACTTTTTTGTGATTAAAAACAATTATATTGAAATATATTAAGTGATTTGGGATTTTTTTTTAGATTAATTTCTTTCATTTCATTGAACATAAGGTTTGAATAACCGCTTGATTTATTGCTTAACAGTTAAGGTATAAATAAATAAGGTTTAAATGATGGTGCATGATTAATTGTAATTGATAAAAGCGAGACAACTCGACTTGTTAAATTTAGTTTCTAAAAATGTTTATAAATATGTTAAAGGGCTATTTGCATTGTGTGTGTGTTTGTTTATCTCGTGCGCACGAGGTACTTTGCCCATAGCAAGTAGATGATCTTTATTCATGTTTGAGGTCAAAGGTCAAGGTAACCATGACACTTCATGTAAAATCTTTGTCGAGAAGGAATATGCTATGATTTATATCACCTATTATAAACATTGCACCTGATCCGTAAATGGCACCTATTTAACAAGAAGAAATAAAGAAATATTATACATTTTTATACTCCCCGAAGGGAGAGCATATAGTCCCCGCCTTGTCCGTCTGTACGTCTGTCTGTCCTTCTGTCTGACTGTCCGGCCATTGTCTTGTCCGGAGCATAACTTGAAAACCCTTTGAGATAATTTGTTTAACCTTCACACAGTGGTAAAAGGCATTGAAGCGGATTGCTGTGTCAAAGAACCATAACTCTATTTTACACCGTTTTTGAATTATCTCCCCTTTTAGAAAAATCTTTTCCGGGACATAACTCATAATTATATGTGATATCAACAAGAGACTTTGAAGGTATATAGATCTCAATGAGTAGCTGTGCAGTGCACAAGAACCGTAACTCTGCCTTGCCTTATTTTGGAGTTATTGCCCTTTGTTCATTTTAACACTTTGAACTTTGTCCAGAACATAACTCTAAAATTAAAAGAGATATCAACATGAAACTTTGCAGATAGATAGATCGGGTAGATGTGCAGTGCAAAAGAACCATAACTCTGTTCAGCCCATTTTTGAATTATCTCCCCTTTAAGAAAAATCTTGTCGGGACATAGCTCTAAAATTATAAGAGATATCAACATGAAACTTTGTAGGTAGATAGAATTTAATGAGTAAATGTGCAGTGCGTAAGAATTGTTAATCTGCTTTGCCTTTTTTGGAGTTATTGCCCTTTGTTTAATTTTACACTTTGAACGGAACATAACTTTAAGATTATAAGAGATATCAGCATGAAACTTTGTAGG
The DNA here is from genome assembly GCF_026571515.1 of Ruditapes philippinarum. Taxonomy (NCBI): domain Eukaryota; kingdom Metazoa; phylum Mollusca; class Bivalvia; order Venerida; family Veneridae; genus Ruditapes; species Ruditapes philippinarum. The sequence goes on along the minus strand of NW_026862198.1, from coordinate 194,388 downwards.
TAGATAGATGTCATTAGGTAGAAGTGCAGTGCAAAAGATTCATAACCCTGTTTTGCCCAATTTTTGAATTATCTCACCTTTTAGAATAATCTTGTCCGGTACATAACTCTAAAATTATAAGAGATACCAACATGAAACTATGTACATGTAGGTAAATAGATCTCAATGGGTAGAAGTGCCGTGCATAAGAACCCTAAACTATTTTGCATAATTTTGGAGTTATTGCCCATTTTTCATTTTAACACTGAACTTTGTCAGGAACATAACTCTTAGATTATTAGAGATATCAACATGAAACTTTGTAGGTAGATAGATCTCATTGGGTAGAAGTACAAAAGAACCGTAACTCTTTTAAGCCCTTTTTTGAATTATCTACCCTTTAAGAAAAATCTTGTCCGGGACATAACTCTAAAACTATAAGAGATATCAACATGAAACTTTTTAGGTAGATAGATCTTTATATGTAAATGTGCAGTGCACAAGAAACATAACCCTGCCCTGGCTTGTTATGGAGTTATTGCCCTTTGTTAATTTTTACATTTTAAACTTTGTCTGGAACATAACTCGGAATGCATAAGAAGTATCAACAAGAATCTTTGTAGGTAGATAGATCTTATTTATTAGAAGTCCAGTCCAAAGAACAGTTGCCTAATTCTGGAACTATCGCACTTTGAACTTTGTCCTGGGACATAACTCTGAAACTACAAGAGGTGTACTTTCCTGTGTCAAAAATCTATTCGGAGGACATCACACGGTTCAGACCGGGCTCTAGTTAGAAATAGCTTTCAGAAGAATATTATCATTTTAGTGCCCGTTAGTACGTCCACCTGTAGCCAGTGTAACTACGAAAGAAAAGTTCATTATAACAGTTATAATCAAAAAGAAAAAGAAACAGAATCTGTCTAATATCTGTGCAATGATTTTCCAGGTGATTTCATTGGTTTCATCGGTACCATCGACAGAATTGTCATTGTTCTGAGCGCTTCTTTTCTTATCCGTGACGTCAAACATGACGTCATTGTTTGTATCACTTGACACCACGGTGCATACTTCCGCTGTTTTCACTGACGTTCTCATTGGTGAAACTTTGTCGTCTGATCTCGTGTTCAAAGCAGACGAGTTCCAGCAAATAATTTTTGCCGCGTTTCTTGTTAATGTGATGATGAAAGAATTTTCGTCGGGCTGACCTTCTCTATGGAACATGATAAGTATTAATATCGTTATCAATATACCAACCGCAGCCAGGATCAACACGATGCCGAGGTAAAGACCTGTCAAATACATCATTAAATATAATGTTAGATCATGTACCAATATGACAATTGTTTATTTCTTATTCCATGCATACAAAAGTGTACTTCAAAGGAACACCATCATTTGTACTCAAGTTATTGTAAACTATCAACATTTTGTTTGTAAACATGTTGGTTAATATACATGTGTCCTTCTGCTAGTGATTTTAAGTGTAACTATCTTTTATTTACCGTTTTAATGTACAGAAAACGTTCAAATCGGAACACCCTGGGTATAGTTAAATTAATACGGATTGAAAATATATATATTTCGATCACGTGGTTTCAGAAGAGAGTGTAATGTTTGATAATAGAAAACCAATGTATATTGTGTACATTAAGGTGGACATTAACTCGTTGTTTTTGGGGGAAAAACTTGTCAGCAACTCTCAGCATTAAATTACTATTTGTTTGCATGTTTAGTTTCATAGTGTATGTTAGACCGAAATACCTTATTCATACTATTGTGTTCGAGGTCCTTATCCGCAAACTGACAGAAAGGGCCGAAAAGTTGCGATTGCAAACGTTCAAGTAATTATTGGCCATCCCTAGTATATAAATGAAATTACTAAATATTGAGTAGATCTAGTTGAAAAAAGTAATGTTTTTGTAATGTAATTACCTAGCACCGACAAAGTAATCGAAGTTGGCGGCAATGAATCTGCGACAATGGTGAGAAGGACAGCCAGTGCCAGAAATACCGTGAGAACGTACGAAAGTTTCTCCCCGGAATCTACCGGAACTATAAACACCAAGGCAACCATCAGTGACGTCAGAATGATAGGCATCATCACATTTAGGTTGTAAAACTGAGTTCTCCGACCTAAATAAACATAAATATTTAAAAAAAAAATCACCCGATTTTTTTTAGGTCACACTCGGGGCACCTCGGGCGACTTCGTGGTCACAAAGTTGTCCGAGAAGGCCAAATTATGACGACCGATTTGTATCATAATGACTATACAAAGCACTCGAAACGGGAATATTGAGTAAACATTCTTTTTGCACTGGGAATAACATCTCATATCATTAATGCTTTCATAGTGAATTAAATTAATGTTTTTTATTTTTGTTTTGTTTTTTATTTAACAAGTGCTTTCTTTTTAAATACACCACCATTAGTATTTTAAAGTAATTTTCTTAATGAGATTATTTCATATAAAAAACAATGTGTACAAAACAATTCCCTTTTTGAATATTCTAAGATACACATTCGATACCAATGTTCATCAAATAGTTAAATGTTATGACTGATGCTATGTATGGATCAATCAATCAATCACTCAATCAATCAATCAATTAATCAATCAGGGATATCAAATCACATTTGAGCGATTTCTATAACTACAAGTACAATGTATTAAGTAAAGATGTTATCAGCAGACTCAATTGTTATAGTAATTTAGATAGAAGCATTTTTCAATCATCCAAAAGCCATTTTTATAATATCCATTGGGAATGCTTGCGCTTGTATATTTGTAATTTTTAAAATCATTCAAATATTTTGTTTGTCTCTTTATTACATGAAAACTAATTCTCTGGGAAGGGCTTAATCTAATGTTGCTAGAACTTGTTGCCCAGCTCATTTGCTTTTTTGTTATACACTCATCATTGGTATAATATTTGACATGCATTTGATGCTTTAAAATATGTTTAAACTATAGTACAGGAAAATTATACTTACGTAGGTAAATCCAGAAGTCTATTTGTGGGAAAACTCTGACCGTTCCGCCAGGCAGATGTTCTGTAAGGTTTTTATCTTCAATTTCTGTACGTGTTATCTCCCATTCTCCGTGAGTTCTAGAATGAATGAAAGATATAAATGATATCTCATTTTATAACAGAAATGTATTATATAGATATCACATTTTATAACAGGATTGTAACTGTATTAGACGTTGCTATCACTGTTATAAAATCATTATTTTCTAACCAGGACAAATAGAGTGTAATTATAATTTTGATAAATTAGATAAGAAAATGTTAGGGGAAAAAAACAATGCAATGATAGCTGGTCAAATGTGTGGTGAATTCAAATAGAGTGCAAATATAATTTAAAAGATCAGATTAGAATATGTTGCAAATAAGAGCGAGTCAAATGTGTTGTGATTTTTATAATCACTATTATACCAAAAGCCATAAGGTCGGTGCAATCCAGTCAATTTTTAGTATTTCAGTAATTTGTTTTTCGGGATAGAGCAACAAATACACATTTTTTGCACTTTTTCAACACTTGATGAAGCTTTTTTGTGGACATTGCGGGTATAACGCAGCAGTTTTACCAGTGGGCCAATCAGCCCGCCGCAATATTGAAGGAAACTAAAATTGGGTTTCCATACCCGACATGTGTTGTATATTTTAAGAATTGCGTCCTGCCAAATAGTGTACATGACACAAAATAAGTCACTATATCTAAATAATGGCGTAAAGTATGGCAATAATCCTGCGTGTGCAATCAAAACTTCGCCACTTTAATGAAGCGGTCTCGAGATTGGTAAAAAAAAATCTTTACAATTCTGATGAGATACATAATGTTTAAAGACTTAATAAGTTTACGTTCCCAAAGCTCAACCGTTATGTATCTTTAGGGTTTATATTAAAAATTCTGTTCAAGTCGTCCATGTTACTGTAATGCAATACAAAGTTGAAAATCATAGAGAGTTTGCTTTAAACGCAAAAAAAACAATTAAATTGTCTGCAATGGGTACATTTTCCATTAGTATTTTAAATATTGATAACAAAACAATAGAAATGTATCATTTGGATATACTTATAAATTGCTGCTACAACAACAAAATAATGTTGATGAAATTCTAAGTGGTTTAGAATGGCCATTTATCCGATGAATAATATTATTTTGTTCTAGAACATTTTATTATCTGCTTTATAAATACCATTATGTAATATCGAATAGTGCATCTAACACTTGCCAACAACTTCCATGCATAATTCATTCGTCGTTCGTTTGTTGTTATTTCTAATGCTCAATCAACATAAATATCAATTGTATTACAGACCTTCCATTATAGACCAATTCACTTTAATTTATTTTTTATGAATACATTTACTTGTGGATCTTTATTAAAATGAATCCGATGATATTTATAATAATCAACCATTTTGGATGTCTGAATTTTCTTATGGTAAGGAAGGTGACGTGGGGCGCAAGGTTTTTAGGTATTTTTTTCAGCTACTCCATTGTTAAATGTACGAGTCAAAATCACACTTACTCAAAATCTTCCAGATTTACTGTTTCAAACAAATGTTCGAGTTTCACCTCTTCTATAGTGTATGTCCAGCTGACTATTTCTATGGCACATTTTTGTTGGTCATACGGATAATATGTGATGTCAACCTGAATTTATAATGATATCATATCAAAATAATATTTCAGCATACTATTAAAACAGAGACATTCGTCCTGGATTTTGCAATAAATATTTAATGTCAACTTTGATTTAAAACATACTGGTAAATGATGTCAGGATTTAAATAAAACAGGCATATAGTGCCATCCTGGATTTAGAATATAAATTATATCAAAATTATTTAATAATCATATATTTGTATTAACAAATGACACATTTGAAAAAGTATAAATGAAATTACATTTAGGTTATATAGGTATATCAAGTTATATTTCAAATACTACCTAGTTTAAATATATAGAGGATATTGAATGAGTGTAAGTTCAATACTGAATTTATTGCACGAGTTGAATAAAATTATATTATGCGAGCCTCTGGCGAGCATAATATTATTTTATTCAACGAGTGCAATAAATTCAATAATGAACTTACACGAATTTGATATTCTATTTATCACATACCCAAAATAAAGACCGTTTAAAGTGAAATAAGAGTCATTTTTCATTGACGCGCCGATAGTATAACGCTAACATTTAGCGCGTCTTTACACTATGTTTGTATAACGCTAATGACGTCACGTCAAAATATATGCACGGCCGTGCAATACCATATTACGGAGTCGCAAAATCGGCACGGGTGTGTGATAAATGGAAAAAACTGATGAAACTATTTTATAGATACATCGTGAAGATATTAATTACATATAAACACATTACATTTTAACTAATGATGTATCAACACACGGAACGGATAAAATATAATAAAGCATTAAATGATGTAAAACAACGACTGCTCAAACAAATGAATGTAATAATAAAGCCCCCCCCCCAAAAAAAAAAAAAAAAAAAAAAAATGTTTGAAAAACATAGAAGAAAACAACAAAAGCAGTGATATAAAAGCCCAAAGGTAATGTGTGCCATGAAAAGACAACAGAAAATGAAAAAAAAAGATACCATGAGCTTTGACTGAAGATTATAAGTTTGTTGCAATTGCAAAATGCTTAGCGGGGGGAGGGGTGTGGCGGAGGATGGATATACATTAAAATGATCACATTTTCATTTAAAATTCCAATTTAGATAACTCCAGATAATTTTTTTTTTGGTTGAGCAATGAAGTTACTCGTTACGCATTATTTATGGCGATAGATTCCGAATAAAGCCGATTAAAACTGACGATTTGTACAAAATATACCCGACGGAAATTGACGATTTATACGGAATTTTTGTAATAAAAATTAATGATTTATTAAGGTTGAAATATATATAAAAAACAGGGAATATAAGATGCGATAACTACGAGAATAAACAGTGCACGATAATAGATGACAAATTACTTCAAGATATAGCGATACACTACACGAGATATCGCTGTTCTACAAGCAATAGCTGTGTAATACAAGACAAAGTGGTGAACTACAAGAAATAGCGGGTGCACTACAATTAAATAGCGGTGTTATACCAAAAATAACGGTGTAATACAAGAAATAGCAGTATATTACAAGAAACAGTGGTGTTCCAATGAGAGAAAGTGGTGTTCTACAAGTAAGTGCGGTGTCATACCAAAAATAGCTGTGCAATGAAGAAATAGCGGTGTATTACAAGAAATAGCGGTAGACACAAGAAATAGCGGTGTTATAACAAACATAGCGGTGTAATTCATGAAATAACGGTATATTACAAGAAATAATGGTGTTCTACAAGCAATAGCGGTGAACTACGAGAGAAAGCGGTGTTCTACAAGAAATTGCGGTATCATACCAAATATAGCGACGCAATCAAGAAAAAGCGGTGTATTACAAGAAATAGCGGTGCGATACAAGAAATAGCGGTGTTATACCAAAAATAATGGTAAAATACAAAAAATAGCTGTTTATTACAAGAATTAGTGGTTTTCTACAAGAAATAGCGGTAAACTACACTTGAAAGCGGTGCTCTACAAGAAATTGCTGTGTAATACCAAAAATAGCTGTGAAATCAAGAAATAGCGTTCTATTACAAGAAATAGCGGCGCGATACAATACATAGCAGTGTAATACAATAAATAGCGGTATATTAAAGAAAAAATGGTGTTCTACAAGCAAAGGCGGTGAACTACGAGAGAAATCCCGTGTTCTACTAGAAATTCCGGCGAAATACCAAAAATACCAGTGTAAAACAAAAAAAGTGATGTAATACAAAATTAGGGGTGTAATACAAAAAAAAAACAAACAGTTTTTCGTTAGAAGGTATTAACAAATGTTTTGGACAAGTTTGGAGACTAAAATCGTTAGCTGGACACACCTCACAGTGGGTAACAAACAACAGAGGCGGCTCCCAGTCCACTGTCCCATCATACTTTAGACGCAGAAGAAGATTATCATTGGCTAGTATATCAAGATCTTGAAGTCTGCAATTTGTAAAATTAATTTGAGCCGCGTCACGACAAAACCAACTTAATGGGTTTGCGACCAGCATGGATCCATTGTCTGACCAGCCTGATCAGGATCCATGTTGTTCGCTTTCAGTTTCTCCACTTGTATTAGAGTTGGTATGCGAACAGCATGGATCCTGATCAGACTGCGCGGATGCGCAGGCTGGTCTGGATCCATGCTGGTTGCAAACCTACTATGTTGGTTTTGTCATGACGCGGCTCATTTATACATTTTGTTATTTATGTTTCATTCTACCCATAACAACCTATGATAAGAAATTTGATTTGCATTTGTACTCAATTGGCTCTCGCTCGAAGGAGCCCTTCGGACGTCCAAGTTAATAAAAACATCACAGTTTAAATTCCTACATAGATTAACAGACGTACACGAACTGAAAAAAAAAATGGAGAAAAAAAGGAAAAACAGAGCGACAAATGATCTGAAATCGTGTACACAAGTTATTAGTTCTTGACAAGAAGTATTCTTAAAATAGATACTAGGTCGAAGTAAAACTGGTTAACTTGCATGTTATATACAAATAGAAATGTCGGCCATGCTTGCTTAACAATGACAATGGTTATTAATCTTGAAAAATAGAACAGTTAGTAAATGATCCTGTCGTCTGACGGTAAGGGAACTCAATTTCTTACACCAACAACGCAGTCGGATTAAAACGCACTGTAAAATGTTTTGTGGTAGGAACTTAGGTTAAACACAAATTATACATGTATATCTGACCAATTTAGCTAGAAAGTTAAAGGACTATCCTGTATATTCTATTTTAGAACTATCTTTTACATATTATTTTATTATGACAAGAACTATCCTTTACATTTTATTTTAGAATTGCCAATGAGATTACCAGATTTTAATTTGTAAATTCACAAAATGACCAATCACAATTCTTCTTATATTCAGTTATTCCCTGTTAATTTGACAGGAAGTCAAAATCAATCAGACGGTCTTCCACCAAGTCCCATCATGCGAAAAAACCTAACCAAACTAGAAATGTGTCCATAGGACACGGGTGCCCCCACCGCGGAACTGTTCTGTCAATCTTATGACTCTTGGTCAAATATTTTTTGAAAACTAAAAATCTTTTACTAAGTAAAGGGCAAGAACTTTACAAATACTGAATAAATCTACAAGCAAACCCCAAGGTGCATAAGTACACATGCTGACCATCATTCTTGTAAACTTTCAGGCTTACAAGTGAAATACTTTTTGAGCTATGCATGAACAAGTTGTAAATTGCAAATTTATACTACTGTAAGTCAAGTGCAATAACTCTAACAAAACTGAAAAAAAAATTCACATGCAAAGTCCCAGGTGCATAGCTTTACAGAGATGTGAATCATTATTTCTGAAATTTAGTGATGTTGATCATTATTCCTGTAAAGTTGGTTGATTCTAACTCAAGCACACAAGGAACAAATAACAACATCATAACATTACTAAGTCAAGGGCAATAACTCTAAAAATACTAAATAAATCCAGACGAAAATACCCAGGTGCACAACTACACATGCTGATCAACATTCCTGTAAAGTTTCATGACTCTAGGTCACATATTTTTTGAGTAACATGCGACACAAGTTGAAAATTGCAAAATTTTACTAAGTCAAGGGCAATAACTCTAAAAGTACGCAATAAATCCAAACGAATATACCCAGGTGCACAACTGCACATGCTGATCAACATTCCTGTTAAGTTTCATGACTCTAGGTCAAATACTTTTTGAGTTACCTGTGACTCAAAAGAGAATGGACGGACAAGGGTACATCTAAATGCCCGCCAGTAAAGTGGGGACACAATAAAACTGATACGCTTTCGATAAAGTTGTCGTTACATAACAGGTGGGTCAATGTCACGGCTGTGCGCTTCTGGGGAATTAGTCACGAATTAAATTTACAGTAGAAAGTATTTGGAATAGACTTAACTCATGATATCATGCTTAACAGGAAGATGGGAAAAAAGTAAAATTGGAAGAAAAAAAGACATTCTTAAGATGTATTCGAGTAAAAACGTTAGGCAACACGCAAATACGATACATGAATTCTCTTATTTACCCTGTGTTTTCATTATTTTGAAATTTTTTTCGTTAATTGTTGATAAGTTAAAACTACTAATCTATTTCTCAGACTCGTTATATTGTCATCTTTCACGCGAGGAAATGCGATGAAAAAAATGTTCCCATGGTAACATTTTACATAATGAAGATTATAACGAAATACACTGCATACACTGTCAAATATGTTCATCTTGGTGCATTTATAAGTTAAAAGCAAATAGCTGCAATTTTATTTATTTAAGCAAGTGAATTTAAAGACATATATAATTAATGTAAAAAAAACAGATATTGATATCAAATTATATATTAATAAGAGAAAAAACGTTCAATTACTTGGACAAAAGCTTTGCTTGAAATGTAAAAGGCTCGCAAAAAGTAAAATAAAGGACATAGATATGCATAAGGAATACTATAACGAAGAAGCACGTGAAAACCATGCAAGATACGTCTGTGAATGGCACGAGTACCTGGCAATGAGTGGCAAACACCAGTGGGGGTACCCATTCAACTTTGCCCGTGTACGCCATCCTAATTAAGAGATCGTCACTTTTTATAGCCCCCAGATTTGCAAGACTTGCACGGAAATGGAATGATAAGAAAAACGTCAAATGAATGATAAATATAAACTGATATTTAATCAGGAATTAATATAAACCGGTATTTTTAAAATCAGTAATAAATATAAGCCGATATTCAACTAGGAATAGATATAAATCGATATTTCATCAGGAATAAATATAAACCGATATTTACTCGGGAATAAATATAAACCGGTATTTAATCGGGAATAAATATAAAGCGGTATTTAATCTGTTCAGTAATGAATATATACCGATATTTAATCAGTAATAAATATATACAGATATTTAATCAGGAATGAATGAATGGAAGTAAATTCGGGAGTGTGTAGAATACGTTTTAAAAAAGCAGAGAGGCCTCTGTTTGCAAAGCAAATCCGTGTAAGAACAAATGTGTAGAGGATATTGAATGATTGAAGATTTAATACTAAATTTATAGAACGAGTTGAAAAATATCATATTATACATCTTTGTACCGGTGGCGTGAGCAAGTAAGGACTTTATTTAATGAGGCTTACGTATATTTTTTCTCGATCTTCCAGCATAAACATACAATTAACATGTTATACAATCAATATTTAAACAACATATATATACACAAATTAATTTCTTACAGCTATAAATTATATATTTATTAATAAAATTATCTTGGTGCCTTTTTTTTTCAAAGGGTAACTTTTTACCTGTTGATTAAATATAATTGACTTTGCCCTGATTTGAATTTATAAAGAGTTCATTCCAAATCTCGAGGGATTTTAATGTCAAAATGCAATAAAAGTTGAGCTACCAACAATATAGCGTCTTAAAAGCTGGCTGGCCGGGCTCTATACTGGTAGCAGGGCAAATGCTTAAACAATTATTGTTGGCGTACTTACGCATTGTCTACAACTAGTTCGGGCTTCCAGATATATTTTGGTTGAGTGAAGATATATTCAATATCATCTTTGGCGGCTTTATCCCAGACAGTCCTGTCATCCTCCCATTCCTACAAGAATATATAATTCATTTGTTTAAAGTGGATTGGCCTACAATGGTCAATTTTCGTTCAATCTATATTTCGTTTTAAATATGTCGATACTTTCAATCCGTAAAGAATATATAGTTCAGTTAAGTTTTGTTTAATAAATCAATAGACCAATTAATTAATTAATTTTTATTTTTGTTAATCTATATTTTGTTTATTAATTTGATAAATGTATAAATAAATAGAGAATATTCAAGTTTTTTTCTATAAATACAAGATTTATTTTCATCGAGTGGTATGAAAATAAATATTTCATGAGTGGCGATAGCCACGAGTGAAATATGATAATTTTCATGCCACAAGAAGAAAATAAATCATGGATTTATAGAAAAATCTTGAATTTTCTGTTTATTATATACATTTTTCTCTTTTTAGACATTACAATTTGACAGTATTTCCCTTTAATTTTGTGTACTGGCAGAATTTAAGAGAAAGTTGTACGGCAAGACACCAGTGAAAATACGGAAAATATGTTTCACTGCAGTGAAAAATAAATTTTTACAGTGAAAATACGGAAAATGAAAAAAAAAAACACAAGTCATTTTATTTCATCAATATTTCTCAATATTTAATTTATAATTAATTAATTACTTAATTAATGAAAATAATTAATTAATTAATTAATTAATCTATTATTTATAAATTTATTAAATTAAGAAACAAAATATATATAAACAAAAATAAATAGATAAATAATAAAAACGGCAACAAAAAACATACAGTATCGTAAACAGTACCACTATAGTGATGACAGAGAAGTGTTATTGACTAGTGAGTAATAGTGATACATGTAACCATTGAATGATTTTGAATAAAAGACAAAAATAAAAATGTTGTAGGTGTAATAGATACCAGCTTTATAAATAGTAAAGCGTGCGAAAAAACCATATAAAATGTAAATCTCATGTGTGGCATTATGAACGTGTGGGAGAAATAGCACTTTATTCATAAGCCAGAACAAGTTCACATTCAAATCCACCACCCGAGCGCAAACGCTTGATTGTACGTGTGAGAACAATAAGATATTCAACTGATCAATAACTCATTTTACATTTGAAAAGCAATCATCCTCTATTTCTATTTTTAAATACGCATGCTTTATTGCTTCTCGTAAAAATACACACTTGCTGTATCAATTTTATCGATCTTTCAATTTTACTATTTTCTGTAAAAAACTATTCGGACAAGACACAAAAATGCTATGATATGCCGATGCGCACTAAAGTCTATATATGCCGACTTATGTAGATGAATAATACATAAATAAAGTCTAATTGTGCCGACTCATGCCCACCTATGCCTAGGTATGTCAATGTATGCCTTGATGTGTCAATTTATGCCTAGATGTGTCAACTTATGCCTAGATATGTCGTCTTTCGCTTAGAATTTAGAAATGCGGACAAATGCCTTTATATGCATGCTTATGTCAGCCTATGCCTAGACTCGTCAGTTAATGCCTAAAATGTCGACTTTCGATTAGACTTGCAGACTTATATTTAGAAATGCGGAAAAAAGCCGACTTATGCTGTCTAAATATGCCGTTCCATGCTTATAAGTGCCGACTTTTGTCTAGATCATGATCAGTCAATTTATGCCTAGATGTAAAGACGAATGTATAGATATGGAATCTTATGTTTAGATATGCCGATTTTTGCCGATTTAAGTCGATTTTTTTTCATATGATATGCCTTATATGGATAAAGTATATGATTATCGGAGGCAATGGTAGGATACTACGTCATCGCGCACCTGCAAAATTTACACTTAAAATAAAACAACAACAAAAATCAAAAATTGTCTATACGGGAGAATTTTGCATGTACACAATGACGTAGTATCCTACCATTGGAAACTATTTACCTCTGTGTGTACTGCTACGCATGTACAACTTCACATATGATCGCCACGTATTATTTAAAACGGTTAAATATTGTTACAACAATGAATCAACAAATTAATATTCTAAATGAGTGGCATGCTGATATAAAAAACTATACTTGTACTATAGAAACAGACATGTACTTACAAATGTAAGCCAACCCGCCATTGTCAACTTTTGTCCTTTCAAATCCTGAAAAATTATTATGTTACATAAATTTTATTGCATATAATGATAGAAGCATTATGCCAATCCAAATGTAAAAAAGTGCATGAGCAGGTAAAGTAAAAATATAACTGTAACTGTAAAAAAACAATGAACAAATAGTCTTGAATATTTGAAAATATTGATTTTTTTATATTTGTAAACATGCTTTAATCAACGAAAACGATATTTATCACTTAGGAGTTACAAAGTAAAATTTATTTATTACATTTTAATTATCTAATTAGGAGTTACAAAGTCCTAAGTATGATTTTATTTGTCGTAATTATGCTTTTATTTATAAACTCCTAATTAGGTTTTTAAATTGTTTTTTTTATAGAACATAAGGATTTTGTACCAGGCCCCTTTAGTATGAGAATGAAAATGTGTTTTATTGTAGGTAAATTATTCATATCAAAATAAATGTTGTATTATAAGTAACCTTATTCAATTAAGTAAGGACAAAAAAAATGTTAGAATAGGGAACATTCTTATGATTGATCGTAATTAATGAGTTCAATCATCGATCATTTATATACTATGGTATTCTCCTATTCAAATAAAAAATAACCAATTAATGAAATAGAATCTGTATCAATTACATTTTAAATTGGATCCCTTCTTCGTCTTTTATTTGCCAATCTATTCATTTTCGGACTTAACAACGTACGTTTGTCCTTTATTTATGATAGAATTACAAAAACACATTTAGTAACCAATGAAATTAATTATAAGTTCCAATAAAAATCTTTATAATAGCTCGCGTATCAATACCACTAAAGAATTGAATTGTGATTTATTATTAGAATGGATTTGTCCAGTTAATGATGTTTTTCTATCGGGTGATTAACAATGTACGCAGGATTATAGGTCACGGAAAGTATAAAAGAACACAAAGATTTAGAACATTTCCTAGCAATTCAATTGTAACGGCCTTTTCAGACGGAAACGGTCAATTCTAGGATGATCTAAAAGTTCAATGGGGGCACATCCTACTTAAATCAATACCATATATCCTTGTATGAAAATGAATTAGCAAATGATTTTTTTTCGAATTTGATTGGTTTAAACTCTTTGTACACGATGCTACATAATTATACCGTGAAGAACAGATGCACACACGAATAACAAATGTTTCCATTGTATACGGTTAAATACGTGTGCGCATAAAATTTATTTATCGTTTTGTCTTTATGGCATATTTTCTTTTATTCAAATGTCATTACTTCACAAAAATTAGTTATATGATGAGTTTATTTGAATAACTTTTTATTGCACAGCTGTCGTGCAGCCGTTGAACGTCTGACGTCATCTAATTAACGTGCGCACTATCCTGCGCATCTTTGAAACAGTTTAAAGTTATAAACTTGTCGTCAATAATAATTTGCATCATTAATGTCGTTTAACAAATTGCTGACTCCAGATATACGGAGAATATAGCCTTGCTGACATTAATATATAACCCGAGGCCAGCGCCTAGGATTTATCTCATTCAGGCTATATTCTCCCAGCAACGAAATTAAAAGATTTACTCTTCCTAGACTTAAAAAAAGTATAGGAGTCAAAATCACTTTTGGAAATATTTCTCTTTTTGTATTTATGAATGCATTACGTTATCAAGATGATGCAAACAAACTTACCAACTCGTCAATTGCGAGGACATTGAGTCCGGCTTTCACGTGGGTTTGATCTTTAGGACGTGATACGGGATCATAAGAAGCTGCAAGCACTGTTTCGCTGCGAATTTCTGTCTCTTTTGCAGCACTGTAGGCTGTTTCTACAACTGAAACACAAAACTAAATAAGCTTAAAAATTGAAACACTGAAACCAACAAATAATAAGCAATGCGTGTGGAGTTTCGTGGTTAGGGAAGCAACGTCTTGTCTCTGATGGAGTTTTAACCCACGAGTCCATCATTTCATAAGTTACTTGTCTGAAGCGTTTACCATTCGGCCTTGGCGTCGCAATGAAGGAATGGGCTACATAACAAGGACTTAATTTATACAAAATGTATGTTATTGTCCTCACGAGAGCGTAAAACAAGATTGCGCTTGAATATTAAACAAAACCTGTGTCTATTATATTAAAGTATAACTTTACATGTTAGTAAGCAGCAATCTGTTTTAGGCAACAGTATAGTGTGTACAGAACAATTAAGAACAATAAAATGCGAGCTTCAATCACCGTGATTGATTGAGTTTTTTTCTGATATCATTATTATTCAAACAACTTTAGTGCTTAAATCACGACGCAAGAGTCGTTTGAGAGTGTAATTCAAGTCAGAATATAATGATAGGATAAACAGAAAACAATTATGTTGCTTTGGCAATCATGTTTACATATCATCAATCAAACTTCGGGTCCTTTTTCCATTAACATCTGATATTTCAGACTGGACAATGAAAATGTACATCATCATACTCTGGTATTCGTTTAAGGGACTGAACTGAAGTTGCAACGCTTTTCACTCAAACCGGGCTAAAATAGTGCAAAAATCAATTTTAAATTAAATTCAGGGTATATTTCTTTATTATCTTTTACAGATTTGGTTTTTCATTTTTCGCGCATCATTTGATCTATGCAAGAATTACATATTTTATTTTTTGGGCGTTCTGACCTCAGAAGAGCTTTTGTAATATTTAAAATACAGATTGAATTTGAATTTCTTACATTGATCGGCTGGGGCACTTATAACATAACGATTTGCAAAAGATTTTTTTCAGAAAAATACACAAACATATATTGAAAATCGTATTTTTGAGTTATTCTTGGTCCGATTTGAATTTCAGTTTTATGTTATTTTTCACAATGAGAATTATTATTCCGGAAAATCGGAGTGAGCTAATGATCTGATATTTTGCATACACGTTACTTATTGATCTAGATTTACGTCAAACGATACATAAATCTCGAAAAGAAAATTCCAGTCCCGTCATGTCAAAAAACCTCAGTGCAGTCCCTAAGCAACTATGTGTATTATATTACCTCGTCATGCTGTCTTGTTTTCGTTAAACATTACTACAATATTTTATTCTCTAACTATGTACAATATCTAAACATACATTTCTCATCATGCTGTGTTGTAAACGTTTCAATATTTAATTTATGTTTGTTGAACAGTTTCCGTTTCGTGATGGTAACAATGTTTTATCAATGATATCTCAACTCTCAAAACTGTCGCCCATTGTGTCAACAAATTTAACATTTAAATCATGCAAATTGTATCAGTTCAACAGATGATTTATTACAGTTATAAAATGGAAAAAGTAACTCTATTTTATGTTTTTATTTTTTTATTTTAATTTTAATTTAACATTTTATCAATGTATGATATAAGTAAATAATTACATGATTCTGAAAATGATACTGTTGGCTTTTGGCTTCAAACTTAACTATACTATTACAAAATTTTGATTTTAATGACTTTTGTTTCCTGTTTTCTTCTAAAAATTATTAGATATATAAACGTTTATTTCCTTATATTTTTTGCATAATTATGCCTCCGGGATATAATTGTAAATTATCGGTGACAAGATATATTCTCATTATACAAAGGAATCAATCTTTGACTATTTGACGAAGGTTTAAGATTAACTCTTCCTTAATTACGCAAGCCCTCTCAATAACTTTAAGTTAAAAATATACATAGAAATGTTAGGAAATGCCAGCTATGTCATTGTAATATATTGGAAATGAATTCCATTTTGTATTCATTTGTCTAGCTCATACTACATTAAGGACACAAGAGATTCTAAGATATATCTATACAAGCATATTAAAAATAATTGAGCTTAAAAATGTAAATATTTTGAATATAGTATCAAATAATTGTAAAAAGGTATACTTGATTTTCAGACAAAAATATATAATTACGTATGTCATCGATTTATAATAACACAAACAATCATCCATGTATGGTATTAATTTAGATACCTAATTTACATTATATTTACTAGATTGTAACTTAAAATTGAAACTGTAACATCTATATGATTTATTTATTTTTAATGTTATGTATTTCTTATCTAGCTTATATAGCATATAAAAGAAATGTTATAGGACAAAATATAAGTTTTGGTCACATAAATGCTCATACATAATTATACAAACACCATTACTATTCTATTTTTAAGATATATTCTATAAGAATACCCATTTATACATTTCTATTGTTTGTTGTTGTTTTATATCAATATTTGAAATACCCAACTATGAAAAATATGCTCATTTTAGACCGATTCACTTTAATGACAAAAACTTTAGTGTTCATATGTTCTATATATATTTTCCTTTTACTTTTATTTTAAACTCAAAAATGTTTCTTAAGTACTGTAATAGAAAAATAAAGGATAAAACTTACCACCAATCATAGCAAATATCTCTATAAGTAAGTAAACATATAATTGAACATATTTATTCCTGTACATTTTCATCATCAGTTATGTTTTAATATTCACAATTTTGTTACGACTGATCAGTGAGTCCATCAAATGAAGCAATGATTATCTGCTAAATCCAAAGGGAGTTCGCTAACTTAAAGCATGATTCGATATGCTTGAATAAATAATTATAATATCATCTACGTCACAGTTCCATTCACCACAGAGAACCTGTTGAAAGCTGATTTAAACCTGAAGATTAGTGTCACTGTTTTTCAATAGATATTACAAATCATTTTTTGTTGCCGTTCGGGGCATTCTTTGATCGGCGTTATGCTATGGTCATGTTATGTTTATGTAATGTTAATCTATATTTTTACGTTATATCACAGATCCGGTGCGTTACGTTACGTTATCACGTGATACATTATACTGACTGGCGTTGAATTATTTATTTATAGTTTCATATATCACACGACTTGATTGCTTTATTATAAAATTTAAATGTTTAGAGAATTAGAATTCCATTAATAAAACAGGTGATTTATTTGTGATGTAAGCCTACATAACAACATTAAAATACATTATTATGCAAGTTACGGTTGATAACCTCCGTATGAACACATTTGCGGAGGTTTCTCAATTCAAAATTCCACCATGTTGAATTCTGCTTAAGCCGGTGCTGAGGGCGTGGACGGCAGTCAATCATGCCGTGTAACACCGCACTTTGGGGTCAAACGCACTTTGGGGTCCGACCCCAAAGTGCGTTACGTACTTTGGGGTCCAACCTCAAAGTACGTTGGGGTCCAATTTCGACCCCAAAGTGCGTTAAAGAGGTACATATGCATTTTTTAACATCAGGCAAACGACCGCACTTTGGGGTCAGAGAAAATTTATGTTTATTATGTTTTAAATAATATAGTGTAGTCAAAACCAATGGTAAACAAAAATCAAGGTATTAAATAGACACAAAACATGTGCCTGAATCAAGAGGGATTTAAATGGTCTTGATTAGTAAGTGAAGAACTTTCACTAGATAAATCACCAAATAAAGAATTTCTATCAATAATTAAACTTAAAATATGTTTTTCTCAAATTTTCCATTTATTTTGAAAGAATGTACACCTTTCATTAACGTCATTGTCTTTAGCTAAATGCATCATTTTCCCGTCTGTTATTTACACGTTTTACAGAAATATGATAGTCTTAGCATAGAAAAAGGTATAAATTCTTGGTATTCTTAGTAAGACATTTCAGTAAAAAATTTGCCTGATAATATGCTAAAATAGCCATTTATTTAGCTAAATGTGACACATAAGAAACTTGACTAGGTGTAGATGCGGCTTTAAGTAGTAGTCCGTACAGGCAGTACTAAAATATCAACTATTTAAGTAGTCGCACATTAAGAGCGGAGCTTCAGAATAATGTAAAATTCTGAGGGTATAGAGGGGAGTGTGGGGTATCGATCCCCCCACGAGGGTTAAAAAATAACATTTTAAAGGCCCATTATGCTTTTTTGTTTTTCTTAAAAGCTTTTTTATTTTGATGCTCTTTTATATTATCAAAAAATACACATTGGTCAATTACCTGAACCATCCTTTTCATCTGTTGCTAGAGAATAAGTATTTTATATGGAAATACTACATTGTTTTGACTACTTTTTATGAAAAATAATTTCACAATTATCGCTACTTTATTCAGGTAACAAGCATCTTACATTTCTCTGATACCAATATTTTAACATAATAAAATTCATGTTTGCTCTTTCTAAAGAAGTATGTAAGATTCCCCATTAAAAAAAGCTTCTGGCGAACGGTTGAACATTACGTAGCTTACAAAAAACTTAAGTTTGTTGATAATCTTAATAATGTATTTGTAAAAATCACTATTTATAGTCCGATCGAAAAACTTGATGTTTCACCAGAATATTGCAATAGTGCATATTTATAGTTCTTTGGAAAAAAAATTAACTGCATTTTATTTCATTCCCAACATATTTAAAATGGGGCTCAACATGGCACCAAAAGTTATCAAGTAAATGACTGACAGAACGGGATATTTTTCGCAGCATCTTTTAACTTTAGGAATACACAATTTCTGTACTAGAGTATTTTGAACGGTGGCATAAAAGTGACATTTGCAACTTTTTTTTGTTTTTGCAACTTTTTTTTTTCGTACATATTTTTTGGGGTTTTTTTTTTGTTTGTCGTACCATGGATTTATAATATAAATTCGTGGTCGTACATATTTTTTTAAGTTTTGAATATATACTTTTTTAGTTTTGTATACATACTCTTTTTTAGTTTTGCATACATATTTTATTTGAGATCATTGTACATATTTTATTTTTGTTTTGTTTTTTACTTTTTTCGTACATATTTTTACATGACGCCATTTGCAAAGTAGAGGTTTGGATAATTACGCCATTTGTAAAACACCGTTTTCAAACACTTCACCATCTGTAAATTACAGTACCCCATTTGCAAACGTCATTTACAAATACCAACATTTTCATTTTTGGAGGTATCAAAAAGACTTTTTAGTATATATACACATGTATATACATGTATATATATATTTTTTTTTTCTAAATCAGTGGAATATAAGGACCTATTTAGATGTTTTATTGTGCATTATTGTAATACACCAGTCATTTGTAACCACCTCCCTTGTCCCAGAGGGAGTGCGAGTTAAAAAAGAATCGTGTTTTGATGTCTGCACTGTTCTGGGGCATAAGGCAGGAATGTTATTATCTGAATATCCCCCGCAGGGCGAAGATTTTACCAGTGGTCGGCTTGGTTTAAAGTCAATGCCCACCCCCGCTATTCTCATGGGGTGGGGTTGAGTGGTGCAGCATATTCATGGAATAATAACTGATCACCAATCAACAGCCCTTTCCAAATAGACACTACTATAATAGTATATAATAATAAAAAACACATGATTATATAAAATACATATGATTTAAAAAATGGGCCGAAAAAGGTCGGCCGAAACCAGACTTGCGCGGCCAAAAACGACTGGACCGATTCCAAAAATGGGCCGAAATGTGACCAAACCACTGTGCTAGTTTTATACTCAACTATGGGCTGTTATGAGATGTGAAGGCTGTTTTGTTGGCTAAAATATGTACGAAAAACAAAAATAAAATATGTACGAAAAACTACAATAAAATATGAATGCAAAACTCAAAAAAAAAAATGCAAAACTCAAAAAAAAATATGTATGCAAAACTTAAATAAAAATATGTATGCAAAACTTAAATAAAAAATGCAAATGTCACTTTTATGCCACCGTAATTGTGTTATATGAACACAATTTTTAGATATTTCAAGTGGTAAAATTAATGAAACTTTTATTACTTAAGCATCAAACAAGGTATAGACCGCCATCTTGAACTCCACCTCAAATATTTCAATGTCGCAGATCGAAAATAAGACAGTACTCAGTATTTAAGCAGAACTCAGATTACACCTTTAGACCTCTGGAACCCAAAGTGCGTTGATATGTAGCATATTAACGCACTTTGGGGTCAATTTCTCGATTTTAAACCCAAAGTGCGTTTGACCCCAAAGTGAGGTGCGAAGTTTAACGCACTTTGGGGTCGGACCCCAAAGTGCGTTTGACCCCAAAGTGCGGTGTTACAATGCCGAGCCTGCAACATTTCCAATTTTGCCGTTTTGGACTTTCTTTAGGGATTCATATTTTCTCTATTTTGCTTCTATCGTTGCTAAGAAATTAGTATAAAATGGATTAACTGTTTTTTCCTTATAATTGACAAACAAAAGATATTAAAATATTAAAATTCTTTTGCAACTAAGTTTGGAACGTTTTTCGTGTTCTCCGGTGATATGATCTAGAAATATGACAATATAATCATGTACAAGTATAATCATAATGATTTAGAAATAATATCGAATTCAGCGGTGTTTGTCGGCCATTTGTTTTGATGGGAAAGGAATGACCACGAAGGCGTTAATATTGTTGCCTTAAAAAGGTTTTCTAAACTATCTTATCGTAGGGAGAGAAAAAATAACAGCTCAATATAAATGTAGTCCCTAACCAGTGTATATTGGCAGTTTAACACCAGTTTTTTCTTCTTTGTGCATGTATAGTGACAAAATCGCGAAAATAGTTAGAATTGTAAATAATGAACGTTAAGGAAAGTCTTAATGTAAGATGGAAATGGACAGTGTATTTAAAAAGAAGAAGAAAAAATAACAACAAAAAACAATAATATAAATGTTTTACATGACCTTATCATTTCTAGATATAATTGTTTTATTTGGGTGCATTTATTAGTGTCATATTCTACAGATTATTGAAATAATTGATTTTGGAGCTCGTATATCAAAAATAATTGTTTATATTTCAAAATCATATATTGTATAAAAGAAAAGAAGGACAAAACCGTTCCATAAAAGTATCAAACAAATTATCAAGTGATCAGTAAATAAATACTTTTTTCTGTGTGCTCACGTTTTAATTACTTTAGTTCTTATTAAGTTTTCATTTTTTATATTGATTATTATTTAACGACGTCTTTTTTTTCCTTTGAGCTGAGCCCAAAACAATTATTGGTAATTGAAAATAAATATTGCCTGACCAGCTAGAATATCAGCGAACATTCGTTTATATTTTATAATTATCTTATAATTGTATCATAGTTTGGGGACCTTTCTGTTGACAATGTGTCAGAGTTAAATCGTATACATATACATGAACAGTGCGTAAACTGGAGTGCAGGTATTAGTTACCCGCACTCATGAGCATGCCCTTTAATTGTCTCATTTTTGCTGGGGTTTACTTATTGTGACGGAAGAGAAAGAGAAAGCGACAGAAATATCATATTCAGATGCTCGTTCATTGGTTACTTTTTCCCGGGGTTTCATATTGTGATAACAGGGAACGTGTTTTTATGTTTGACAATGATACAAAAGAGAAGAACATCAAAACACTCGGCAATCTGATTAATACTCGGGGACTACGCCCCCTCGTACAATTCAGATAGCCTCGTATTTCGATGCTCTTTCTATTATTACTTATTTAAGTACTGATCAACTAAAGTATTATCTAACTAGAATTTTAAGTGTCAATGCAATGCCATTGGCAATGGCAATAACAATAATAATAATAATAATGATGATGATGATGATGATGATGATATTACGAAATATTCTAGGCACTGGTGCTATTGAGAGAGTCTTAAAACAGTTACCAATGTCATGGTCAAGAAACAGTAAGTTTAACCAATCGAATGGAACATTCAAGTAACCAATCAAATTGTCCTAGAATTGAATCATTGAAACAACCAAATAAATTTTCAAGGAGAAAAAAAACATTCAAATTTCTAATCATATTGTATAGAATGGAATCATTTGATAGCCTATGAATTGTTCTTGAATTAAAACATTTGAATCAACAAAGAAATCAGAAATAAAGACTATTTGAATAACCAAATGACAATTCTCAGAAAGAAAATAAAAATATTACTTTTAGGTTATATTTTTTTTTCAAAATGAAAACATTCGAAAGACCAATCGACTTGATTTTAAAGTTACATGAACTGAAATCCAAAGTTCCTGGTGGTTCTCGGATGGACGGAACGACGCTGTTAGGGGTTGGTGGGTTTCAAATCGACAATGTTTTAACTTTGAAAATTATGTCCTTATACGAGTTTTGTAATATTTTCGATATTCTCGTCGATATGTTAAATCGGGGAGTGTCTACTTGAATGACCCCCAGATGAACATACGTTAAAAAAACCTTAAGAACTCAACTATTTCCTCAAGTGAATCTAAAAGAAGAGTTCAAATTATTTAATATAATTATTTAATACATTGTGTATAAAATGCGATTAATATTTATATTTTATGTTAGTCAATATCTGTGTTTTTAATTAAGCAATATTCTTTTTAAGCATCACTAAAGAGTAAACATTGATGTTAAGAACAATAAATTGTTCCAATTGTCATGCTATGAAAAATTAGCTATTTTCTTGTTATATTTTATATTGTGTATATTAAATAAGTGAGTGAAATATTTGTATTGAATTTCATTTTAAATTTTATTTTGTATTTTCTGATTTCAAAATTAGGCATAAATTTATAAATGATAAAACTAAATTATACCCTTTTTTCTTTGTTAAATCTCAAGTACATTTATGTGGTCAATTAGAATGTCTCAAACAGGTGACATGTTGTTACAGAGAAGCCAATGTGCTAAAAACCTTTTACACTAGACAAAGAATTGCAAAATGCTTGTTATATTAACATCTGTGATAAACTTTATTCTTTTAAAAACATAGACAATTAAATTTACAAATAGTGATTAGAAAATATGTAAGTTATTTCTCAAGTATTTTCAGACTTAAGCCAGATCTTGTAGTTCCGCCTCTCTAGAAATAATGTTTAATTATTGGTCAACTAAGTTAAACCAATGGACAGTGAGAGAACCCCTTAAAAGATCCATTTTCCAGCTGGCAGTATCATTCTGCCTGATTAAACTATATGTGTTAACAAATTAAATAAAAGCTGGAAAAGTGGATTAAACTTTCTTATATTTTTATATCTAGGTAAGTTGTATTTTATTCTATGTACATTTTGTAAATGTTTGATGTTAAACAACTAAAATTTAGTTAAGAACACTAGGCTGTTCTTATTTTGAATACTTGAAAATATAATTATGTTAAAAACTTTGTTAAAAACTTCAGGTAACAAGATGTTACTTAATATTTGAATAATATCTATTTTTTGTCTTATAAGCAATTCAAGTAAATGAATGTAAAACTTACTTTCATTGATATGTTAGAATTTATTATTATGTTTTGTATTTGATCATTCTGCCTGATTAAACTGTATGTGTTAAAAAATTAAATAAAAGCTGGAAAAGTGGATTAAACTTTCTTATATTTTTATATCTATATATTCCCCATTGTGAAAGATTCTGCCCCAATAAGCGAAGGCAGAACACGTGGTGGGTAGCGGAAAGATTCCACCTCTCACATAATCCAAGCGAGAAAAGGAATGGTACTGACTTCTAGACCGTCAAACTACAATTTACGGTCAGTGCCAGACCAAATCCAGCAGCCAAGCGAAAATCTACAGGCAATTGAAGAAAACGTAGGCCAGCTACAAACTGAACAAATTGAAGACCAACAACAACAAATTTTTCATACATCAACAATGGCTGGAGTGTTTAAGCTGGATCAATTTTATGACAATGGACACCAAGACATTGTATCATATTTGAAAAGGTTTGACCAATTTTGTTAAAGACAGGGCAGAAAGATGAAAAAGCCATGGCTACATGTGCATGGCATCGTGATGGTAATTCTAGGATATGGATGGATAATCTACAACACCACAAGCAAATCTGGACAATTTATAGGCATAATTAATAGATAGACAAATACAAAAATCAGTTCAGATAATTTCAAACATACGTTAACTGGAAAAACTAGGAAAAGACAGACAAAATATGAGAATTTTGAAAAGAAAATGATTTGTACACATATGATTTTAATGAACTATTATAACATATTACACAAATGTAGTGAAAGTAAAGTAACTAAAATATATATGCTATTAAGAAATAGCAAAATAAAAATGATTAATTTTATAGATAGACGTTTAATTATTTTAGTTTGTTGTTATAAACTCACAGATACTTTTTGTCATAATATAATATTCTATGCATTGTGCATTAATTTATTATAAGGCAGGTAGACATTGTTGCTTATAATTGATTAAATATTTTAATAAGATCACGAAGTAATATATATTGCTTTATTTTGGCATTGTCCTAACTTATTGATATATGCCAAACAGACATTTAATGTAAGAAAGTCAAATTTTAAGGTTCAGGTTTGATTATTATAAATGATGAGTGTATGATCTTGTATGTGAGTATATGAATGTTGTTCTGTCCTCTTAAACTATTCTTCTCTATCATTCCTGTTTCCTGATCAAAGTGCTAGATTGCAAAACTGAGACGTCAATTTTGTAACAATGACCGACTTGCATCCATTTTGTTTTGTTTTAGTTAAATGGGCAAACATAATGCTTAAAGTGATACTTATGGCACTCTGTACTAACTATGGTATCTGGAAATCTGTCTGAGTTGCAACAAATAAATTATAATGTAGTCGTTTTAAATTTTGTGCAAATTTTACTAAATTCTTACATTAATAACAACTCTAAATTGTATCCTTGGTGATTTTCAGGTTAATTAATATTTTTACTTTTATTTCCAACATGGTCAACTTCTTAGTATTACCTTTATCAAACCATTTGCTTGATATGAACTATAGATACAGCACCTAAATATTCTGCAAAATAGAAAAGTTTTATTGTATATTTTGTTTGAAGAGTTTTATTGTAATACTGATTTATAAAGTCTATGATACATGTACATATATATTTTTCACTAACTTTGTATTACATGATGTTGATAACAGGGAAAAAGATATTACTTATTTCCAATATGGAATTATTTTGGTTTTAATCTTTCTATCTTATATTACAACATTATTGTATACATTATTAGTACGTTTCACAATTTTGGTGTTTTTGCAGTCATGTTTATATTTGTATATTTTGTCGTTACTTACCTAGAACTCTCACTGTCCGACAAACAAACTTTTACACTTTATAGGAATAAAGTAATTTCAGGGGGGAGGTCGTGTCATGCTATGAAAAATTAGCTATTTTCTTGTTATATTTTATATTGTGTATATTAAATAAGTGAGTGAAATATTTGTATTGAATTTCATTTTAAATTTTATTTTGTATTTTCTGATTTCAAAATTAGGCATAAATTTATAAAGGATTAAACTAAATTATACCCTTTTTTCTTTGTTAAATCTCAAGTACATTTATGTGGTCAATTAGAATGTCTCAAACAGGTGACATGTTGTTACAGAGAAGCCAATGTGCTAAAAACCTTTTACACCAGACAAAGAATTGCAAAATGCTTGTTATATTAACATCTGTGATAAACTTTATTCTTTTAAAAACATAGACAATTAAATTTACTAATAGTGATTACAAAATATGTAAGTTATTTCTCAAGTATTTTCAGAATTAAGCCAGATCTTGTAGTTCCGCCTCTCTAGAAATAATGTTTAATTATTGGTCAACTAAGTTAAACCAATGGACAGTGAGAGAACCCCTTAAAAGATCCATTTTCCAGCTGGCAGTATCATTCTGCCTGATTAAAATATATGTGTTAACAAATTAAATAAAAGCTGGAAAAGTGGATTAAACTTTCTTATATTTTTATATCTAGGTAAGTTGTATTTTATTCTATGTACATTTTGTAAATGTTTGTTAAACAACTAAATTTAGTTAAGAACACTAGGCTGTTCTTATTTTGAATACTAGAAAATATAATTATGTTAAAAACTTTGTTAAAAACTTTAGGTAACAAGATGTTACTTAATATTTGAATAATATCTATTTTTTGTCTTATAAGCAATTCAAGTAAATGAATGTAAAACTTACTTTCATTGATATGTTAGAATTTATTATTATGTTTTGTATTTGATCATTCTGCCTGATTAAAATATATGTGTTAACAAATTAAATAAAAGCTGGAAAAGTGGATTAAACTTTCTTATATTTTTATATCTAGATATTCCCCATTGTGAAAGATTCTGCCCCAATAAGCGAAGGCAGAACACAATCACTGCGACAGATTCAAAATTTCTTGTATCAATATCGCCCAAATAACTTAAGCAAATAACGACGCATTAACCGTTTCAGAGATTAATTCTAGTCAGCATACTTTCAAAGATAAACATAAAACAAATGTGATGAGTTTGCTGTCGTATTTACTTAAGATTAATTCAAACTTCTGATTTATTTTCATCAACATTTTATCTCATTTAGAAAAGACTATGAAAATTGTAGATTCTTCCTAATCTGGTTTTGTTCTGTATTCAGACATTGAAAAGCTAAAAGCTAAAAACTAGATTTGTCAGCGCAATTTCATAAATGAAAAATATTGTTATGATTTAATGTATTTTGTAGTTTATAAGAAACAACCGTTAATAATAATATTTCCTTTTGCAGATGACAGCAAATATATATTTTTTTTGTATGCAAAATTACAGAAATAATAACACTTACCGGCAATCATAATAATTATCTCAATAAATACATACAGATAAATATATCTATTTTTATCAAAGTGAATATTCATATTATGTTTATATATATATCCCAATTTCATAACAATCGATCAGAAAGCGGATTATCTGATTAACGTAAATGATATTAGTATGGCTATACTTATTGCACTTATACACACGAATGAACGCGTATTGCATTTGTACACATTAAAGGAACTCCACTGATGTCCAAAATGTATTTTAAAAATCCCCATAAAATTTGATTCTCAGACATAGATCAACTGGGGTACTTGAAACATAATGTTATGCCCCATTTGAGTGAAAGGCGTTGCAACGTCAGTTTTGGGTCATTTTTCACAGTGAGAATAATTATCCTGAAAAGAAAATAATAGAACTAACGTATTCTGTTGTACGAATAGTCTAAGATCTAAAATTGTACTACGCATTAGCAGACAAGACTTTTTATAGTGTACAATTTCAACGGTTACACAACAGCTTGAAAATTTCTGATTAAATGACGACTAACATTTTATACTTCGGACCCAATTAGAGATGATGATAGTGTGTATCTCATCCATCAGGGATTGTGAAATCGAGAATTTAGGCTGAAATGTGACTAATTTATTACAAAATATAGGATGATCGAAATCTCACTAGACCGACACCTACAGCAGTTTCCAATGACCTTCACAAATTTGTATTTACCTATCATTAGGTTATGTACTAATTGGCATTACTTTCTACAGAATAATTGATATTGATGCCGCAGCTCGGATATCAAAAATGGAGAATAGAATTATAAACGCATACCAAAGAATGGAAGGTCATGCACTTTCCATAAATGTTTTAAATCGATCACGGATGTACTGCCTATAAACACGTGTTTTGTTTGCTAATTCGTTTTAATTACCCCATGATCAAAGGTAGATGGACTTGATCCTTGGACAAATACTGATGGAACCGGATAGTAAAAAAGCAGGGCTTTGTCAAGTATACTAGACCAATCCATAGGAAATTTTGTACTCTTGCTTATTTACTTAACTTAAAAGTTCCAAATTGTGTATAAATTTGATACTTGTATTTGTAGAGTGTAGGACAACCCCCTCCCCCGAACAAAAGCCCCCACTCCAATTTAAAAATGACAAGGTGGACAAAATCCTCCCATGAAATTTACACATTGGACGAAAGCCCCCCCCCCCTCAAAAATAAAGGTAGGACAAAAAAACCTCCAGTCCTTCAAACAAAAGCCCCCCCCCCCCTAAGGTTTATAGACCAGACTGATTACTTCAAATAAATCTAATCGAGTAAATTTAAATTTAAATCTAAATGTAAATTATCTTTTAAAACAATTGCATTTAATTGTTAAAATAAACATACCGATTTTGATTTGTCTCCATACATCAAGTTCCGAATTTAAACTGGCGAGATTCTCAATAACAATTGTTTGATGGACGGGGAGGGGGGCTTTTGTCCTACCTGTATTTTTGATGGGGGGCTTTTGTCCTACGTGTAAATTTCATGGGGAGGGGCTTTTCCACGGTGTCATTTTTAGATGGGGGGCTTTTGTCCCGGTGTGGGGGGGGGGGCTTTTGTCCTTAATGGGTGTAAGCCCTTCTAGATCAATAAGAAATAAACTTGTATTGACCTTACATTTCCATCAACAAATATCCATCAACAATACAAAACAATAGTTTTGAATTTTGAGTCGGTTTATCGAAAAAGAAAAGAAAAGAAAATGAATTAAAATCAAATTAAATTGAATAAAAATAGAATAAAAATAAAATGGTTTTCATTTAACCCTTGTACTTTGAATTATATATTCATTCAAAAATTGTCTAACCAATTATTGCCGTACTAAATTACACGGTTAATTGGCAAGATTTCAGTGGCATTGGTCAAAATAAAAGTTAAAAAGCTGTATAATATTAATTATGTCCATTCAAACAAAAAATATTTAAACACGCGTACTCTTTTAATTTACGCAATGTACATGTACACACAAATTAAATGAGGCAACATATATTACTTATTGCATTTGTTACAACACTTTTATCACTAGATACATCAACTGAAAATTACTAACTTTTTTTAACCATTTATTTGATCAATACAAAATGATTATGATAACTATTGCAAGAACTTGTTATTCAACCCCCTGTTTTCTTTAGAAATATATAGCGCTGAATTTGAGATTTTCTGGTAAGTAATTTTATTCACAACCTAAAATTCAAAGACAACCAATTTACAATTTTTGTTGCAATCACTGAAAAAATAATTTTCAAAAAAGATCATTGTAAACAAAAATAAATGTGTCAGTTACACATTATTTATAAGATTATAAGATCGAGATTTCCTGTCCGAAATCAATACTTTTCAGGTAAATTATAATTAGGTATTTTTCCATTTTAAATAAAAATCTTTTTTTACTACACTTGAAGCTTATATTCTTAACTTTGATTGTACAGGAAACCTTTGAAAATTAATTGATTAATTAATAAAGTATCTAAAGAGTGCGCTGGGTTTTTTTACCGGATTTGAGAGTGTTTGACGGAGAAAATTGATAAGCTTTAAAACAAATATTTTGCTACGTTTACCTATTTTTTTATTTTTAAAGCATTATTAGAAATCTTTTTAAGTAATCTTTCATTTGATATCAAAATTATTAAAATTGATTGAGAACAAAAATGTAACAAGAGTGCACGTTTTTTTTCCTTCAGTTTTATTGACAAAAATGGGAGAGGCGCCGCGGTTTTATACCTGTCCGCGTCTGCAACTTAGACCATACCGACAATATGGCGACTCCCATTGAATCTGAAAATGGTTCAACAACAAATAAAGTTTCCTTTTAAAATTGTTCTTTTTTGGGGGGTTTCAATTTATTATCACGGTATTTGTATATCATAAAGGGTTTATTTAGTTGGTTTTTTTTTGGAAAACCGAATATTTTTTTGTCAAAACGATTTAGATCTATTCTCTATTGTATAAAACTAATAAAGAAAATGATCAATCGTAAAAATATTAACGTGATACTGAAGGAAAACAAGTGTGCACATCTCATTTCCCCTTTTTCGCAGCGAAATCATTCCTTTGCTTTATAGACAAGTATATGCACTAAAATACTTCGTTACGTGGTACCAATTAATAAGCATGTATCAACTATGATACATAGATCAGCACGTGGCAAGGTTAATGATATGCATGGGCTATTTTTAGATTACCTCACCAAGAGGTTGAATTGCGTTCAGTAGATCTAAATATAACTCGATCATGCGTGATTTGGTAAGCAGGACCACCCTTTGAAGACGGAATAATACTACAGTCACCATTCTCTATTGTATAAAACTAATACAGACAAAAAAAAACAATTATAAAAGAAACTAACTTTGCGTCTTGAAAAACCAATGAAACGGAACAATTTCGTTTATACCGATAAAACAAGTAAAAATAGAAATCCTATTTATATACACAAACTGGGATTACCGAAGTAACTAAAATAGCTTAGATTTCCGTAATATTACTCCGCAGTATGACGGAATCGCCCGAATTGTCACGATTGCAATCGGAACTACTTCGGCTATTATCATTAATCCGAAGACTGACGGAAAAGGCCGAAAAGTTGCGATTGGCGCGATTGAAGCTGGTTTCCCGTTCAATCATGCACCAACAGATGTAAGCAGGAAACCACCTAACCGGAACAAGTTTTCCAGATGAAATGGCTTGCAGCCGTGGCTGCAAGCCAAAAAGGTGAAAACAAGAGACGAGCATGATGACATTTTATGTCGTTTCATAAAAATCATTTGCAAACATTAGAACATGCATAAGCATATCTTCAAAGTAGTCTGTCGGGTTATGGAGTTGGAATTTTAAAAGATAAAAATTTGCGATGCTCTAAGTTCCAAAAGTTTTCTAGAGCAACTTGTGACTGTGAATATCAGCTTCGTAAACCCGGTGAAGAATATTCTTCTGCACCGGAAGGATTTAAGATACGTGGTATATTTCAATATGGATTTAAAATGTTGGAGGATTACATCAAATCTCCAGAAAGAATACCTCGATCAAGAGGCGCAAGACTGGCGTTGGCAAAGTTGCTAAAGTTTTTGTCAGACAAAGGTATGGAAAAAAGGGGCCTTGTGTCATGATGTATATCACATCCAAATTGATAATGATTCACTGCAAAATTATTCACCTGGCTAATATGAAATTAGGTGCTACCTATGGCGCGGAAAGCTCTTGTGATTTATGATTCAAGCATTACATGTTTAGTGTTCAACTTGATGTAAACCAGACCAATCGACTTGATTTTAAAGTTACATGAACTGAAATCCAAAGTTCCTGGTGGTTCTCGGATGGACGGAACGACGCTGTTAGGGGTTGGTGGGTTTCAAATCGACAATGTTTTAACTTTGAAAATTATGTCCTTATACGAGTTTTGTAATATTTTCGATATTCTCGTCGATATGTTAAATCGGGGAGTGTCTACTTGAATGACCCCCAGATGAACATACGTTAAAAAAACCTTAAGAACTCAACTATTTCCTCAAGTGAATCTAAAAGAAGAGTTCAAATTATTTAATATAATTATTTAATACATTGTGTATAAAATGCGATTAATATTTATATTTTATGTTAGTCAATATCTGTGTTTCTTTGTAAATAAGTAAATGCACATATTTTCTAGTGTAAACAGAAACGAATAAATTGGCGGTGTTCAACCTATCATCGGAGTGCTCCAAATATTAATGAAAATCTCTGAACACCTCTCAGTCATTTGATTAGCTACGCTCTGGGTAGCGAGGCAAAGGGGAACCACTGCGTTGGCATTAGGAAAACCTGTCTGCCATTTCAGTTAATCTCAAATCACAGTTGTTGTTTTACTTGTTTATAACGTTATATTTTTAAAGTGTTGATTTATCAAAAAGGATATGTAAATGTAACCTTTTATATTTATCATCTTTATTTAATAGTTCTTATCAATGAAATATATACATGTATGTTTATTTTCTGATTTTGTACATCATTCTTTCACCGGAAATGTTTTTTGGCAGGCGCCTTCTAGCAAAAGTCACATTTATTCACTTACAGGGGCGTCCTTGGCCAAGTGGTTAAGGTCTTTGACTTCAAACTGCATGCCCCTAACCGCTTGGGTTAGAATCACAGCAGGAACTTTGGATTCTTTCATGTGAGGAAGCTATCCTGCTACTTTACGGAACATCAGTGGTTCTACTCAGGTGCCCATTCTTGCCTGAAATAATGTACGGAAAGGCGTCTGAGGTCTTCCTCCACTAGTAAAGCGGGAACGTCGCTATATGACCTATAATGTGTCGGTGTGACATTAACCCCAATTACACAAACAAACATTCACGTCATACATGTATCTAAGAGAGCTACTGCCCTCGCGGGGCCTGTGGCTGTAAGTGTAAGTGGCTGTTCATTTGGGGGAAATCTTAAAGGCACATTATGCCTCAGAAATCAATATACAGTCTAACTTTGTTCGCTCGAACTCAAAGGTTCTGTGCAAATTAGTTCAAGAGATCGGTAGTTCGAGCCAACCGAGGTTGCACTATTATCACGTAGGACATAGCCCTAAACGTTCTCCAGCTTACACCGGCTGAATGATAAATACGTCAGTATGATTGTTTGTTAGTACATCAGTTCATGGAATACATCATTTCTTTTAAATATTAAGAATTATTATCCCAGTGTTTTCAAATAAGTATTAACAATACACTGTGTTAATCTATATTCATGCATAATCATTGTAAATGGTGAGTTAGATTGGGCAATTTCCAATCTTGTTGAACAATATTCAAAATATATTTATAATATGTGTATTATGGGATAAAATGAATTTTAAACAATGAATTAATTAAATATTAAAAAAACACAACATTTAACAGCAGCATTTATTTGTAGTCATTTACTAAAATAAACACACAAACAAGTATGATGTATCATTCTATAGATATTCACGTAACACCACGGCTGTAATTAAAGCCTTCCGGATAAACGTGAACTATTTATTGACTTGCACATTTCACTTCCTTTATGAGTTATTTTCATTTTATAGTTACTAAAGACAGCAAATAAACAACATTATCATAACAAACAAATCGGTTACAACACCTCTAATTTTGTATCAATTAACCTTAATTGCCTTTATCTCCATCACAAGATGTCGAAGGCTGTCATTTAGAACATGTCGACCCGCAATTTTTGTTTTCTTTTTATGTTTGCCCGAAAAGGTGTGATTTTAACTATATTTCTGCCCAAGGGACAAGCGATCAGGTTTCGAGAGTTCGAGGGATCAGTGTTTGAGTGATCCGAGGTAGAACAATATATATTTAATAGGAATTTTGCCGGTACTTTGCGATGAATTCGAATGAAGGGAGGTATTCGAGTGATCCGAGTTTGAGCGAACAAAGTTTAACTGTAGTTTAATACTTTTGACATGCCAAACATATGTTGAATAATGTTTTAATAATAGATTGTGTTAGATGTTTTATTAACTGAAGAAAGAATGGCTGAACTTGCAGAAATGTGTCCTAAAGGTAGCAAAATGTAAACAAAAAAGTATACAAAATACTTAAATGTACCTGAAGGATCAAGAGACAATTCATGTATATGGCAAATGAGTGTTTTTTTGGAACCAAAAATAAAAAAAAATGTTTTTGAGAAATGAAAATGATAACATGTCTGAGGCATAATAGACCTATTTCGGAAGTAAGAATATTTTGGTTTTCCTGGCTTATCCATGGGTATAAACAAGCTTTTACTGTTACAGCTTCGAAAATAAGTGCAACAGGTTGACTTTATTGTTGTGACAGGTTGTACATTGTGAAGCTATAATGGTAGAAGTTTATTTGTAACTACGGATAAGCTGGGAAAACCCACATTTGCCAGTTACGGACAACATCTATTAGCCTTTAATTGTTCATCTGTGTTTTCAGGCTCGTCAGAGAAAGCACTTTCTAAAGGCAGAAAAGAAACCAGTGGAGCTGAATGGACTACAATTGTGGCACATCATCTACTTTCAAAGCTTGCTGTTTGTTCCAAGTATACATTAGACAGTCACAGTTTTAGCAAAGGGAGGATTAAAGAATTATGCTGTGGTTGTGGCTGCAAGGAAAGATTATCATGGGATTTTGGTGACACATCTATAGGTAACTGGCAAGATACTAACTTTTGATTGTGGCGTCATTAAGAGGTTCCCAAGGTTCTACAATAGCATAAGTGATACCCAGGGAGAACTTTCAGGACCTAATTATTGTCTGTCAGCCATCCTTTGCTTCATATTTATGTCCAATGCATAACTTTAAAACTATCAACATGTACTGATTAAGAACCTAAAGTCTATCTGGTACCATTCTTTAATTACATGTATTTCCCTTAAGTTAATTTCTTGAAAAGTTTCCCTCGTATTTTTTTCCAGAGCATACCTCTAAAACCATACAAGTGACTGACAAAAAGCTTAAAATTATACCCTGTATATGCAAATTGCATGTAAGAGAAGTACAGTGGCAAAGAACACTATTACTCTGCCTTGTCAGTCACTGACTGGTTTAATCAGAGGTGACTTTAGGTTTACCCCCTGTCCGTCTGTTCATCAGTCCACAAATTTACATCCCGTGTTAACACAAAAAGAACTGAATTTTTTTTATACTAAACTGAAATATGAGTAGATGGCAGTCTCACGGTGATAGGGCGTTTACCGCAACTTTTCCACGCAATGTCAAAATACCATACTTCTGCCCGAGACACCGTATCTATCTGGACAAAATAGTTATGGTGGGCTAATCAAATTGAAGGAAATAGCTTATAAAACATCTTACTGTTAGACATTGCAAACTTTTTTCAACGTTTTAATTATTTCATCAAGTTTTTGAATTATTTCATCGTTAATCTAGCACAACACAATTCACAGAACATCACATATTTTGAAGAAATAGTGTTTACAAAAGGTCATGTCGACCTCAACATGGCTTGTACTTATCACAAAAACCTGGGCTTTAAGGACGATGTGTTTTTGCTATGACAGGACCAGCCGTATATATGTAATGGTTAAGCATAAAATAAAGTTCCACACAAAAGGGTGTGTTTCTATTGTAAATTTTTGGCAATATGTGATGCAAAAAGTCTAACTGAGATGCATATTGGAGCACCGCACAACACTGAATTCTAACACGGCATTTTTATTCCGTTTGACTGATAATAACTAGCATTGTTTTCTGTTGCACCATACTTTTAAAGAAACTTACAATATGTTTTATTTGAAGGAAGACTGTTCACGTTCTCTTTTATTAATAAAATTTTATTTTATGGAAGACTTGAAGGTCGAAATCCAAATTACCAATAAGATAAGTGCAATGGTCTCAATAGATTAGAAAGTTGATATTTTATAAAAAAAAAATTCGAATTTCTTCAAATGTATAAACCCCATATGTAAATATCTCTCGTCTATAGACGTTACAGGAAAAAAAAGAAAAGAAAAGAAATGCAATGATTTAAGGACGATTAATGCAGTGTCCACAATTTACTATTGTTCAAGTTGTACGGTGCCTAGAGTATGCAAGTGGAAACATGAAATCATACCATTTATACAAAAAACAGGATATCAAAATGGTGTAACTTGTTCAAACGATAATTATGTACATATCTATATTGCATTTCGATGAGTCATATGAACTAAACGTACTAGAAAGTTTTAAATTTCGCAATCAAAGCAATATTTTTCACAGTATGCCCCAACTGTTTTCACTATCTTGACTTAGATAGTGAAGCATTTTGCATGTAGTAAAGAGCAATAAGCTTCAAATTAAGTGACACATTCGATGGAATGAAAAATTCGATGATTTTACATTGTTTTGGATAAATTATCATCTGTTTTCTTGTCGTATGCAGTCTTGACATCCATTTTGTATGACAGAAAGATACAGTGTCTCGGTCAGAAGTGTGGTATTTTGACGTTGCGCGGAAAAATTGTGGTAAACGCCTTATCACCCTGAGTCTGGAGATTATGATTGTCTTTTTCTTTGTATTTCTATGTTAAAAATTCTGTTGCTATGACAACAAATAGACTTAAAATATTGCAAAAATAAAACAAAAACTTGATCCGTTGATAACAGAAAAATACTGAAAATAGTTGAAATAGGGATAGATGGTAGTCCAGAGATTATGCACATCTTTTTCTTTTCTTCCAATTTTGAAATATTTGGTTGCTAGCCTATGGCAACAAATATACTTAAAATATAGCAAAAATAACAATATTTATGATTACTCGAAAAGAACTGAAAATATATATTTATAAAACTTGAAATAATGGATAGATGGTACGCTGCATCTTTAAAGATTATGCACATCATTTTAGGCTGGACTCTAGGTAGTTTATTGAGAGTTGTCCTACTCAACTTGTGTTGGCAACCGAGTCCAGTTTTCTGATTAAAGTTTGTTCGCAGTAAATTTCTTTTTTCACTATAACTTCTTTATTAATTAAGGTTTTAACTTCAAACTTGAAATATATGTTCCTGATCATCAACCATCATGTGTGATAAGGTTCCTAACTCTAGCACCAAAATTATCAGAATTACCCCCCTTGAAATTTTCATGAAATAATGTAAACAAAGTGATCCCTTGTAAGCATTAATCACAAAATTACATAAAAATTGCAGACTCGGTTTTAGTCTGTATATGAGGGATAATGAATACGTGCATCACGCCCCTAATATTGTACTTTACATAATGATTACATTTAATTAGATACTTTTACAGTAAAATACTTCTTATCTATACTTAATCATTTAGAATTATAAAAGACAGGTAGGGCAATATAGGGCTGTCATGTCTGCCTTGTTTGTAAAAGTTTTATTTTATTCTTCAGGTGGTCCATCTTACTGGCATGGACGAGTTG
The DNA here is from genome assembly GCF_026571515.1 of Ruditapes philippinarum. Taxonomy (NCBI): domain Eukaryota; kingdom Metazoa; phylum Mollusca; class Bivalvia; order Venerida; family Veneridae; genus Ruditapes; species Ruditapes philippinarum. The sequence goes on along the minus strand of NW_026862198.1, from coordinate 157,147 downwards.
ACATTCTGATGGATGTTGCCGTGACTGTGGCCACTGAAGATCCCAACTTACCAGATGCAGAAAATTGTTCTTCTTCTGTTGATGTGAAATCTCCATCTGAGAGGATGATGATGTGCAAGGAACAAATAAGGGCCAGAACAATAGTGTTTTCATTTTGCAACAGAAGAACCATCCTGATTTGAACAATTTCCTAATTCCAACCATTGCAATGTCTAAATCCCAGGTTGCAGTTTGTTTATATGACTCTGAGAATGATATATTTCTTGAAACCCCTTGTCTGGATCTCTTCCTAGGAGATGAATATTTAAAAATAGAAACAATAATCACTCTTTGGTTGGTTTTGAACTTTAAATACTGCAGTTCGGGTGTTCCAGATGAGATTATGGAACTTGGTTTTACGGCAGATTTCTTCAAGCACTCTGGACCTCATCTGGAAAAGTATATTGCTAATGTGAACGCACCTTGTAACTATCAACCTGAAGATAAATGGCTGGCACTAAGTTTTCTAAAAGACGTTAAACATAAAGTGAAAGACATTAACAACATATATCAGCCTTCATAAAAACAGAAAGTGAATATGAAATCGCAAATTTCCTTAGTGAGCTGGAGAAAACTGATCTGGAGAAAAGTTTAAAAAGGATAGTACATTCCCATATGTGAACTAGAAAAACATGAAAAATGAATTAATGACACACTAAAAACTAATAAGTGACTTGATTATATAAAAGCATTCAAAAAGTTACATGCAATAAGCAAAATATAAGAACTGATGAACAAAAGTTACAAGAAAAAGGAATGTGTATATAGTGGCGATGTTAATCTAGTCAATTTCCTCATTTGTTACTTCCCCAATATCAGGAATGCAAGAAATTGTATTAAATGTATTTATAGACAGTATAGTGGATTCAAAGTTTTTGATAGATAAACTGTTAAATTTATAGGAATTTTCTTCCACAAGCTTTTTTTACCTGACCACGAAGTGGTCATGGTGAGGTGTAGTGATGGGGTTATGTTCGGTGTCCGTCATCATGCTTTGTGCGTCATTTGTCATCAACATTTGGGTTGTTAATACTCACCCATTCTTAGCAATCACAGTTTTGATTGGATCATGATCAAACTTTGTCAAGATGTTTGTCTCAATGAAATATAGATCAAGTTCAAATAAGGGTAATTTTGAGTCAAAAACTAGGTCACAGTAGCTGCAGTTTTGATCCGAATATAATAGGTCTTCTGTGAACACTAAAAAAGTGACTGTATTTCAAGTTTACAAAAGATACATCATGATAATTACTTAAGTAAATCATGTCAGTAATGAAAATGAATTGTAAACATTTTTCACTAACTATATATTAGATAAAATAAAGTCAAATATGGCTGAAAAACAAAATATGTTTTATAAAGCTTAAGCATATTTTCCCAAAGATGAGTCAAAACCCAATTATAATAACTAGTTCACAATGGCTTTATTGTAAGTCTATAATTTCATCCTTTTTGAAACATTAACCTCATGTTCTTCACGTTGCTGCCTGGCATTTTCTGCAGTCATCTGATTTACAGCTGACATAATCGTCTTTTCAGCTATATCAAACTGTGCTTTCTTCTCCTTTTTACCTATTTCATTCCTTGTCTGCATTCCTCATGTATACAGCCCCCTCCTTATCATACTTAAATATCTTGTTTTAAATGAAGGTTGTTTAACTAATGTGATAATTTCCATGTATTAATTATGGAATCATGCGACATTGAATAGCATGTTATTACATGCTAGTTAATTTTGTGTTTCAACATTGAAAACATACGATTTGTAATGTTGGGGTTATTAAAAAATTGAGTATAATAGTCATTCAGTAGCACTGATTCTTTTTGGTAAGTACACAGTTACTCAGCTGGGCCCCGTAACTCTAACCTCTAAATTCTCACAAGTCAGGGCCGTTTATGAAAATCATAATGAAAACATAGGTATGCACAGGGTTTACCCTTGAAATAGCTTGTTAATATGTCAGACAGGTACAGTAAATAAATTAATTAGGATGATCGAGACAATATAATTTAACAAAATGTTTTCCAAGACATGGCCAAATGTTTTAAAAGTAGCTAAAAAATAAATAGATAAAAAACAAAAAAATACAAAATAGGTAAAACAATTGCTATTAAACTGTCAAACTTAATATTTCTTTGTTCAAGGACGGTAGTTTTCAGATAGTGGAGAAAAATAACGGTGACAAAAACACCTTAATATGTAACATAAAGACAATTAAAGGCCAGAGCTGCAAATAATTTAAACTGTTTCATAGACTAAAATCTTGACATTTGTTGGGCTTTTGGAATTAACCAAATGACATTTCTTTGCTAAAAGTCAATCATTTTGTGTGAAAAACAGATTCGCTTTCAAAGTTTCTGACAGTAATGCATTTGTCCTGTCGCGTTTTAGATTTTTCGTTACATGTGAAATTGTAAACTCATATTCCTTATAATTAGAAAAATAAACCTATTAATTTATGTACAGTATCGTCTTCATGTACAATGTGTGAATTCAATAATTGGACTAATAAGTTTGAATTTGAACTAGATGGATTTTTTTTCGAAAAATTAATAGAAATAATAAATGTACTGTTACTCATTATTAGTAATTGCACTCAACTGTTCCCCAAGCTCGGCTTGATGGCCTTATGTTCCGATATGCCGCAACTAAGAAGATGTAGAACCTAATTCTCTCTTCTTTCTCTTTCAAAGTTCATGTTGCTGTACGTTTGTAACACCCGAGAAAAGTCAAATTATCTGTCCTGTTTTGCTGCTATATTGTGTTGGTGCGCCATACAAACCAAACAATTAACCTTTAGTTTATAAGCATCTTCCCTCTGTTTCCATGTTAAATCACTTTGAAAATACATGACATAACAAATTTCTTCATCAGAATTTCTAATATTTATACGGGCTCTTTTTAGAAATCTATGTTTGAAATCAACTGATTTAATAGGTCATTTTTCTTGGCCCATTCTTTTCAGAACGAACTAAACTGGCCAAGCCTACATGAGTTCTGAATTTTAATATTTGGTAAATTCATAACATGGAGATACACCTTATTTATTCTATTAATATCCTCGGATCTACGATCCTCTTGGATACCGTTGCTGCTTCCTACAATCCATAGCAGGAAACATTTAATTATCTAACCTACTTTTCATTTTGCTCACTACTAGACTGAAATTAGAGCTAAAAGTTTCACTCAAGGGTCACTATTAATTGATTGGGACCTCTTATCGTAGAACTGAGATGTAACTTTCTGCTCATCAGGTCGAGTAATTTTTGTTCTAAGGTTGTAATTTTGTCAGTTCGTATTGATTTTTTTTCTAGTTTGGAATTGGTATTTTCTAATGACGGTAGATTTGCCATTACTCTTTTATACCCAGAAATACAATACAACATTGTTGGTCCATCTACATTATTTCATTTTCATTTTTAGCTCACCAGAACCGAAAGTTCAGGGTGAGCTATTATATCAAAGGGGGATACTCCGGCGTCCTTCTACCGGCGTCATGCGTCAACAATCATCTTCTTCTCTTAAACTGATGTGCAGATTACCTCAAATTGGTCTGAAGCATTCTTGTGACAGTCACACTTAAATTTGCTGCTCATGCCATTTCAATTGGGCCCTTTTATGGGTCAACAGAGCTAAAGATAGAAAAACCTTTAAACATCTTCTAATACTAAATTAAATGATGGATGATCACCAAAATTTGTCCGTAGTATTCTAAGGAAGTATTTGCTAATTCTAATTTGATTTACTTCTTTTAGGGGTCTCTAGAGCTAAAAATAGAAAAACCTTTAGACGTTTTCTTCTACAAAACTAACTGATGGATGATCACCAACTTTGTCTGTAGCATTCTTAGGTAGTATGCAATCAAGTTTGCTCATATTAATTTGATTGGCCCCTTTTAGGGGCCGCTGAAGCTAAAACTAGAAAAAAAAACTTTGAACATCATCTTTTACTGAAATAATTGATGGATAAACACCAAATTGTGTATGTAGCATTCTTAGGTAGTGTTTTATCAAGTTTGCTCATATTTATTTTATTGGCTCCTTTAAGGGGCCGCTTAAGCTAAAAATAGAAATATATTTAAACGTCTGCTTCTTCAGAACTAATTAATGGCTGATCACCAAACTTTGTCTGTAGCATTCTTAGGTAGTTTTTTTATCTTTGACTGAAAAGCAATTGTTTCTGGTGAGCGATTCAGGGCCATCGTGACCCTCTTGTTACTGTTGGTAAAAGCATTGAAAATATTGGAACTCATCTATGAGCAAGCAAAGCAGAACCAGCTTTTTTAGAAGTCACACAGAAGGGTCATATCATTGTAATTACCTGCCTTACCATTGTTATTACCTGCCAACATTCTTCACCAGAAGATCTTACTGAAGACCCTTATTTTTGGATTTTGAATTACGAGCCATGCCTTCTCACTTAATCAAGTCCTCGACAACAAATATCGACAGTAAACCCAAAAATATATCACCAAGTATAACACAGAACTCTAAAAGCCACAAGATGCGCTTTTTGTGCCCCCACTTTAGTGGCGGTCATTTAGATTTACCCTTTTCCGTCCGTCCTTCCGTGCGTCCGTTCTCTTTTGTGTCGCACGTAACTCAAAAAGAATTTGACATAGAGTCATGCAACTTAACAAGAATGTTGATCAGCATGTGCAGCTGTGCACCTGGGTATTTTTGTGTGGATTTATTCAGTATTTTTAGAGTTATTGCCCTTAACTTAGTTAAAATTTGCAATTTTCAACTTGTGTCGCATGCAACTCAAAAAGGATTTGACATAGAGTCATGAAACTTCATAGGAATGTTGATCAGCATGTGTAGTTGTGCACCTGGGTATTTTGTGTGGATTTATTTAGAATTTTTAGAGTTATTGCCTTTGACTTAGTAAAATTTTGCAATTTTCAAATTGTGTCGCATGTAACTCAAAAAGGATTTGACATAGAGTCATGAAACTTCTCAGGAATGTTGATCATCATGTGTAGTTGTGCACCTGGGTATTTTCGTGTGGATTTTTTTATTTAGTATATTTAGAGTTATTGCTCTTGACTTAGAATTTTTTTGCAATTTTCAACTTGTGTCGCATGTAATTCAAAACGGATTGGACATAGAGTCATTAAACCCCACGGGAAGGTTGCTCAGCATATGTAGTTGTGCACCTGGGGTTTTGCTTGTGGATTTATCCAGTATTTGAAGAGTTATATCCCTTGACTTAGTAAAAACCTTTTCATTATGTTGTTATTTGTTCCTTGAGTGCTTGAGTTAGAATCAACCAACTTTGTAGGAATAATGATCAAAATCACTAAATTAGAGGACTAATGATTCACATCACTGTGAAGCTATGCACCTGGGACTTTGCATGTGGATTTTTTTTCAGTTTTGTTAGAGTTATTGCCCTTGACTGACAGTAGTATAAATTTGCAATTTTCAACTTGTTCATGCATAGCTCAAAAAGTATTTCACTTGTAGGCTTGAAAGTTTACAAGAATGTTGGTCAGCAAGGTACTTATGCACCTTTGTGTTTGCTTGTGGATTTATTCATTATTTGTAAAGTTATTGCCGTTTACCTAGTAAAAGAAATTTAGTTTTCAAAAAATATTTGACCTAGAGTCATAAGATTGATAGAATAGTGGCGCGGTGGGGGCACCCGTGTCCTATGGACACATTTCTAGATTTCTGTTATACAAGGACGTTCGCTCTATGTCAACTACGGATGTCCAGAATTCATCTATATTACTGTGGAGTTGTTTTTGTTTGAATTTTATGGTATTTTTATACCAGTTTTTGCATCATAAAACTGAACTCGAAATGCTAGAACGACTACTTGTACCAATATATTTCACAGTGTTCCAATTGCTAAACTATCTCCTGTGTTTACATTCACTGTGAGATCATAAATAGTGTCAACAACTATTGTCAAACAGAAATGCAAGTTAGCAGTTTTACATTGATCAGTTTGTAAATTGGTGATACATGCAGCTAACTTGTAAAAAGTTATCGTAGGGGAAACAACACTATCATGACATGTGAAAACATTTCGTAGTCATACAATTATTAATATAACAAATGCATGAAATAGTGTTCGTCAAACAATGGGGATGCATTTATTTAGTATCTATTCATGCACATGTCAGTGGTAACTTTACCGACATGAATTTTGTTCTTATCTTTCCGAGTTAACAAAAGGAATCCAAGACTGTTGAAACGAAATCATATCTTTGGTTTAGGAAGACCTCAGCTATAGGTGCCCCTAGCCACCAAAATGCTTTAGTTTAAGTATCTTTGTATTATTACTTATTGTGAAAACTTTTTAAAAAATTACATAAAAATAAAAAAGAGTTTTTATACATAGTACATTATCTACACATGTACAAACATGAGTGTATTTATGTTATTATGTACGTACGTACGTACGTATTTGCTAATGTGAAAAATCATAATATAAAAAATAAGCCAAAAGTAGTTGTTCTTTTAATAAACTCTGATGACACGTCTTTGTGCTTAAGAAATTGATAAATTATTATATAATGATAAGTTTCTTTTTATTTTGCATGTATATAATAATGTTAGAATAATGGATTAAATACATATTATAGATGGTTCTCATCATAAATATATGTAGCAATGAATTAAAAATAATTTGAATTAAAATGAATACGTACAGAAGTTCTTTGTCTTCTATAGAATATACTAAATTACTATGACTGTACTAACTGCCAAAAAAAGAAGAGACTGTAGTTTATTCAATTACATGATTTTAATTACAAAATTGTTACAGGAAACAATGTTTTAAAAAAGAAATAAAAAACTTGAAAATGTGTTTGGGCTAAAAAAAAAGCCTTATAACAATACAAAGTTTACACGGCTGAAGAGATTAAACATGAGTTTGTATCGTTACATAAGTAAGAGAACAAAAACAGTTTGGATAAACAAATAGATATTGCAAAATAATAACATACACTTTTTGGTAGAAGGTTTGAAATTGTCTGTGATTGGATGAGTTAATCAACCGCAACCGGATACTACAATCTTCTATATACCACTTGCATCATTTTCACTATCCTGTAAACAATTGACTTCTGTATTAAATTCCCGGCCAGTCTTCTGAATTCTAGCTTTAACAATCAGTTCAGTTTCGCCAAAAATGAAAGTCAAATCGAATTTTTTATCTGCAAGTGTTTTACCTTCAGGATGAGAAACTTCTAGAGTGGCAAGTTTTTTGCAACCATCATCTGTAACATACATTACTTTATCCTTTTCGGAAGAGTACAACTCTACAATAGTACGATCTAACTTTCTTGGTTGCATGTTGCACATGATTGTACTATAGCCAACTTCTACACTTTCATCTGCCTTGTTTATTGCCCGAAAGACATATACTCTCTCTTCGCCGTTTAACATAAATGCTTTATCTTTATCATGTTTTCTTGCATTAAAGGGAAGATGAAGTTTAAATCCGTAGGTGTACTTCATCACCCTAGCCGAAATTATCCTAGGTTCGTGACCAAACACGACAGCGCCCTTCACTACAGCTAGGCCAGCATCGCGAGTAGATAGAACTCGTTTAGTTTTTAAATGTGTTTGCACCTTACTCTGTACTAATTTGCTTTCACCAAAACCACCAACCAGTAAAATTGTGCTCACATTTTTCATAATATTCCCCTTATGCAAAATGTTTTGTAAATGACTGACTAGACTATTGAGTGGAGTTTCAAAGAAACCGCATAATATAGCGTTGTCAATACGAAGTTTATCAGCTGTCACTCGCACTTGTTCACTGAGTCCCTTATCAGATATTTTGTCGGGTAGAGTAAGTTCATTCTCCTTTTCATATATTTCCATTAAAGATGAGGCTAGTTTAATGGTGCATTTCACTGAACTGTCAGTATCTACATTTCGCTTTTTCATTTCAAAATCTCTCAGCAGATCAAAGTAATCTGCGATATTTTCCGACTTGAATCTTTCAATGGTTTTAGAACCAAAAATATCCGTCATCCACTGTAAGAAGTTCTTGTCGACATATGTTCCGCCCCAAGGTCCCCCGCTCGATTTATGTAACTCTTTTAATGTAGCATCTCTGCCAACTTCGTGCACAGTAATATCTGCTGTACCTCCTACAATAAAATATGTAATATATATTTTACTTTGTAAATCCCATGAATAAAAATCATACATTTTCTTACACAGCATTAAAGTAGACTATTTTGTATTCTGAACGTGCAATATTCAAAAGCTGTATCATAGTAAAAGGTGCAACTTGTCTTTTGTTGTATTATTAAACTTTATAATACACGTACTGCACTGTAACAGTATATATGTCCGAATAAACTACAAAAGTGGAGCTCTATTTTGTGAATTGCGCGCCATTTTATAGTTTCGACTGGTGAAAAAAGCGATGTTTTAGCATTTAATCATTCACGCGCCTTGTATGGTATATACTGGAACACGGTATTTAGTGTGGTGCCCAAACAGTTCACGGTGAAAAGCCTGCGTATCGCCTAAAAAAGGTATTGTGATCAAAATGATGATACGTGTATACAAAGAATGACAAACGGAAACTGTTATTTACCATAAACATTTAAGTACAAGAAAAATAAGATGAAAACATTAATTGTGCTGTTTTCCCGCGGTCAGATTGTTCTCGGTAAGAACTTGGACAGGGGTTTATTTTTTAAACACCTTAGATGTCTTCATCAATCTCATTAAAATTAGCTCGTAACTAACGCTACGCATTAGGATATGAAGGGCACCAATAGGAGATCACCTTCTCGTAACCTTTCCAAACTGTCAATGATCACAATAAATGCGATGCAGTTTATAAATTTAACCTCTGAAAAACCAGTACTCAGTATGTTGTTTTCACGATTTCGAGATAAAACATGCGTAGTTCATAAAGATGGCAGGTAAAATTCAAAAATGATTGAGTCCATTTGTTACAAATTACTTGAAAACAGAAATCAGCATTTTTTTTGTAAAGGACGGTTTCATTAAGCTATCTCGGGAAATCCGGCAATGAAGGCGAAACAAATACGGTGGCTGACCATCAGATCTACATGCAAAAAATAACTTAAGTAGATCTGAACTTTAGTCAGAATGATGTCTTCCTGAGATATTTCAAACACTTATTATTTATTTTTTACATTAAAATACAGCACGATTTCCCTGCTGTTTTGACCCATAATGTCAATAATTTTCAAAGTAATTCCAAAAACTTTAGATTTTGAAACCCTTTTCGGTGGCAAGCGTCGAAAAGAGATCCCCGTGGGCTGCCCTCTTTCGACAGCATTTATATATGTTGTGAAACTGTCCGTTTGTGACATCGGTATTTGGACAAACATGATGTTTTCGACCTTTGCATACAAATGCCGTACTGTATATTTATATAATTATAAGGTTTATAATATTATCTATAATCGAAGAAAACAATTATGCAGTAATATGAACGTGTAATTAAGGCTTTTTGGCAGGTTAAATGACGTTGTTCGCTATAAATTTTTCACCTTTGGTAATAGCACTTACCTTTATATTGGGCCATATAACCGATCAAGTCATATACGAGGAATGATCATAAAGTTCTCGGCCTGATATACTTCTACCACTACACTGACATTTACACAGGATACGAAACCCGTTCTTTTGAAGATTACTGATAATGTTTGCACTGTCCGTTTTGAACGCAGTATTGAAAACATGAACACTTTGATCAAAGCGGGATATATTATATTTTATATCAAACGAAGAAAAAAATCAGAAGCGTTAATTAAGACTTCTTGGGAGGTTAAATGGATGTCCCCTAGAAAAAGATTTCATTGATACACTCCGTTAAGGAGTCCCTTCCATCAAGCACGATGGAAATCAAATTTCGGCTGCTAATTTACAGACTGAGTGAGGAGAGCATTGGAAGTCGATAAGCAGCCTGGGCGGCCAAAAGAAGCCACCAACGATGAAACTGCCGAAGCTTGTTCGTGCGACAGAAGGCGGACCCTGCGAAGCATTGCTAGGAAAGTGGGTTACAGGGTATAAGATATGGTTCAGTTCAGGCAACTGTGACTGATGTAAATGGCATGTCAAAGGTTTCCGCTAGGTGGGTCCCCAGACAGTTGACCACAGGAACTTGAAATTCTATCAATATTAATGGTAATATCCAAAATATACCCCCTTTACAGTATAAATAAACACAAGGAATGAAACGCCTTTTCCCCACCCCAACATAATTTATGCCGAAGAAATCTACAAAATAACGGATCAAAATAATCTATCGGGCCATTTCGATAAACAATACATAAATGCATCAAATACCACCGAAAACTTTTTTTAATCGCGTAGCTGTGTAGGAATAATTCAACATTTTCTGATTATTTCCCGCGATCTGAGTTTGTCGCCGAATCCATTCCGTGACGTCACTGGATTTTGATTCGAGGAGAATAATATTTATAAAAAATTTTTTTAATAAGTTCCAAAAAATAACAGGTGTGTATTAAACTTTTATACAAATTATTCTATGTACTAAATATATTTAAACATCTTTATGTAAAACCTTTTTAACAAATTACTTTTATAAATACATTTGAAAGGGAAACCCCAAACAAGACCGGTAAATCTTTGAAATAGTACTTTCGTTTTTGAAAAAAAATTGAGTACTCTATTGGATATGGCCCAGCAAATAAATTCAGCCATGTCATAAGAAACAAATTAGTCATTTGTTCTAGTTTGACAGTATTTAACTTGCAAACTTGTTATTTTTAGGGTGTATATTTTGGATATTATCATTAACATATTAATATTGATAGAATTTCAAGTTCCTTTGAGTTGACTGACGACCAGAAACGGACCAGGCTTGACATTTCAAGATATCTTTTGTCTCGCTACGAGGATGAACCTGACTTTATCTACCGGATCGTAACTCAGGATGAAACATCGGTCCATCACTTCAAACAGAATCCAAAAAACATAGCATGGAGTGGAAGCACCCTGGCTCACCCCCTCCGAAGAAGTTCAAGAGGGTGGCATCAACAGGGAAGATGATGGCTTCAATTTTTGTGAATAGTCAGGGGATAATGATGATTGACTATCTTGAGTAAAACCAAGCTTCGTGGTAGACGTTTTGGAAGCAACGAAGGTGTCATGGAGTCGGTCAATGAGTTCTTTGAGGACCAAATAGAGAGTTCTATTTTGAAGGGTTAAACAAGTTGGAGCACAGGTGGGCAAAGTGCATTGATGTAGAGGGCGATTGTATTGAAAAGTAAGACCATTAGTTGGGTTCTCTGACTATTGAAAGTACATCGGACCAAGAACTTTTTGATCAATTATCGTACATCGTATTAATAGTAACACGCCTGTATTTTTAAAGTTACCTCCTAGATCAACAACAATATATTTTGTGTCAAAGCCGGAAATAACAGTTTTTGTTTCCTTTTCAATTCTGCACCATATCGAGGCTGCTTCCGGTTCAAGGGCAATGTTTAATCTATTCGAATCAAAACCAGCCTGTAAAAATATAGAACAGTGATTTAGAAACTATAATCCGAGGACGATAAACAGAACTTTCTTCATATCTATTTATAGTAGGGAACAGTCCATGTAAATACTATATAGGTAAATGAAATGTTGCACATCCTTTTGATTGTGCGTTTGACTGATACTTGTATAAATAAGTATAAATGTCGCAATAGTTCAGTCGGTAGAACGCTAATTTCTGAAGGAACCTACTCCATGGCAGAAGGGTAGATAATCAATTCTGTACCGGCAGCCGGTGTAAGATTCTTATAGTCTGCGTCTGCTTTATATGTTCTCTTTACATTTTACTTTCTCACTCTATAAATATAATTATGCACGTTAAAAAGATTTCCTACGGGGGAAAGTTTTAATAATATAAATCGAGAATAAATTATCAAGAGAAAGTCTTTGGAGACCAGTGACCGTCGAAGACCGGAGACCGGAAAGAGCCGATTAGTATGGCATCCGTCTGTATCATCGAGCCGTCTGAGATTTCTCTTGCAAGCAGACTACAATACTATTTTCATGTTTACATTTTCTATATATAGATTTTATTAATTAAAAAACAACAACATTGCAACGTTGATTAACCGATTAAGTACGGTTTACAGATCACGTACTCGTCCATGTACCGAAAACAAGTCACATGCTCCTCCATGCCGCATACCAATACACTGCGGGCGTGGAAAACATATCATCTTATCATTGTGACTATTTGTTCCATGTTAATTCAAAATACCTTGATCTATGAAGAAGTTATGGACGGGACACAATATATACCATATGACAGACTCTGTTTACTTTTGACCTCTAAGTGTAACCTTGACCTTGGAGGTATGGTGCAGGTGTTGTACCTGACATATCGTCTTATTATTGTGACTATTTGTGCCAAGTTATTTCAAAATCCCTTGAACTATGAAGAAGTTCTAGATCGGACACAATATATACCCTTTAACAGACTATGTTAATTTTTGACCTCGAAATGTGACCTTGACCTTGGAGGTAGGGATGCAGGTGTTGCGCATGACACATCGTCTTATTATAGTGACTATTTGTGCCAAGTATTTTCAAAATCCTTTGATATATGAAAAAGTTATGGACCGGACACAAAATATACCCTATAACAGACTATGTTAATCTTTGACCTCCAAGTGTGACCTTGACCTTGGAGGTAGGTGACCGATTGTTGCGCATGACACATCATCTCATTATTGTGAACAATTGTGGCAAGTATTTACAAAATCCCTTCAAAGATAAGAAAGTTATAGACCGGACACGACATATACCCTCAAATAGACAATGTTGACATTGAATGAGCAAGTGCAACCTTGACCTTAGAGGTAGGGGATCTGGTTGTTGCGCATGACACATTGTCTTATTATAACAAACATTTGTGCCAAGTTATTTCAAATTCCATTGATAAATGACAAAGTTAGGGACCGGACACGAAATATACCCTGTAACAGACTATGTTAATCTTTGACCTCCAAGTGTGGCCTTGACCTTGGATGTAGGTGAATGGTTGTTGCGCATGACACATCTTCTCATTATTGTGAGCAATTGTGGCAAGTATTTACAAAATCCCTTAAAAGATAAGAAAGTTATGAACCGGACACTATATATACCCTCAAATAGACAATGTTGACCTTGAATGAGCAAGTGCCACCTTGACCTTGGTGGTAGGGGTCTGATTGTTGCGCATGACACATTGTCTTATTATAACAAACATTTGTGCCAAGTTATTTCAAATTCCTTTGATAATTGACAAAGTTATGGACCGGACACGAAAGTGTGACGGACGGACGGACGGATGGACAGACGTTCTTACCAGAGCTACATTATGGGGTTTTCTTTTGTTATTTATTTTGTTCTTTTTAACCCCACAATGCAGATAATAACCCCACAAGAGAAACGGAATGAATGACTTCAAAGACATCTATTGTTATGAGAACAATAGACCAAACCCCATAATGTAGCTCTGGTTTGTACGGACAGATTGACGGACGTTCTCACAGGACAGTAATTATGTGGCTACTCTATTGTTCTCTCTATTGTTCTTTTTAGCCACACAAAAGAAAATAGCCACATAAAAGCATTACGGAATGAATGACATCAAAGAGAAAGAACAGTTACCTATTGTCCCTCTAGCCACATAATTACTCTCCTGTGAGTGCGGATGAACAGACAGACGGACGGAGTCTATTTCTATATCCCCTTTTTTTCATCGAAAAGGCAGGGGACAATAAGCATCTAACCTCCTCAGCTGCTTCCCTCATGAACTGTTTGGCAGGATCACTCCAAATAGCAGGGACAGTTATCACATATTTGATGTCAGTCTCAACTATTTCATCTTTAAAACCTCTGATATCTTCCAACAGTTTCTCTTTTAGATATTTCAAACTCATGGCAAAAATTGTGAGTGCTGGCATAGATCTAGTACCATTAAAATCAACAACCTTCAATTCCTTTGAAAGATTCTGAAATATTTGTATAATGAGAAGTTTAAAATTGTAATATGATACTTGCTTGTAAGTGACAGTATATCTGGCTGAACACGGCTGAAAATATATCAAGAAGTTGGTACAATGGCTAAAAGTTGACAATGGCTAAAAAGGTAAGTATAAAATGTTGACATAGTAAATGGCTGAAAATTGCTAAAAAATTGATATTTCAGTCAATGGCTGAAAATATTAGTATAATTTTAATATTGACATAATAAATGGCTGACAATGTATCGAGTTGATATAATAGTCATTGACTGGAAATATAAGTATAGAATGTTGACATAGTAAATGGTTAAAAAAAGCTGAAAATTATATTTAGTTGATATTTTAGACAATGGCTGAAAATATTGGTAAATTGCTGGCATAATAAATGGCTGACAATGTATCGAGTTGATATGATAGTCATTGACTGGCAATATAGGTACATAATGTTGAAATAGTAAATGGTTAAAATGGCTGAAAATATATCAAGTTGATATTTTAGACAATGGCTGAAAATATTAGTATAATAATATTGTTGGCAAAGTAAATGGCTGACAATGTATCGAGTTGATATAAAAGTCAATTGCCGCCAATATAAGTATAAAATGTTGACATTCTAAATGGTTTAGAACATATTAAGTTGATATTATATTAAAATACTGACAATATAAGTAAAAATTAGTAAAGGACAACCTCCCTTCCAAATCTGAGGGTATTAAGCCAGTGCATTGCGAAGTTATGTATTCTTCATTTTTTGAGCGGCAAAGATCAAATTGTCCTCTACCTTTGACCTCAAAACTGACAATGCCACCGCATGACTCCACCCACCTCCCATTCATGCAGCTTTGCCTGGGGGTGTTTTATGATGAATGTATGAAAACATAATTATATGCTTCAAATGTGAAAATGCCGAAATCAATACACATCAATACACTGTGGACAGGAATTCTTAAGCATTTGAGCAGACAAGCTTATTGTTGTAAGCCCCTGTGACCTTGACCTTTGACGCAGTCATATATAAATCAATAGGGGTTATCTACTAGTTATAACCAAATTCAATACCAAATATGAAGACTGTTGACCAAAGTATTCTTAAGGGATTGGCTGACAATCCCTTTGAAGTCAAGGCCCCTGTGACCTTGACCTTTGACCCAGTGGCCTCAAAATCAATTGGGGTTACTTAATGGTCATGACCAACATCAATGCCAAATATGAAGAGAGTGGGTCAAAGGAATCTTAATTTTTTTGGCGAACAAGCTGTTTCTGTTCAAGGCCCCTATGACCTTGAGCTTTAAACCAGTGACATCAAAATCAATAGAGGTCGTCTAATTGTCATGACTAACCTCCATGCCAAATACGAAGACTGTGTTGTGGGTCAAATGATACTTAGATTATTGGGCGGACAAACTTTTGAAGACAAGACCCATGTTACCTTGACCTTTGACCTTGTGACCTGAAAATCATTAGGGGTCATCTTATTGTCATGCCTTACCTCAAAGCTAAATATGAAGACTGTTGGTCAAAGGATTCTTAAGCTATTGGGCGGACAAGCGTTTTTATGCTCCCCGAAAAATTTCGGGGAAGCATATAGTCGGCGCCTTGTCCGTCTGTCCGTCCGTCCGTCTGTCCGTCCGTTGTCTTGTCCGGAGCATAACTTGACAACCCTTAGAGATAATTTGTTGAAACTTCATACAGTGGTAGAGGGCATCGAGGGGGAGTGCAGTGTCAAAGAACCATAACTCTATTTTGCCCGGTTTTTGAATTATCTCCCCTTATAGAAAATTCTTGTCCGGGGCATAACTCTAAAACTATAAGAGATATCAACATGAAACTTTGTAGGTGAATAGATCTCAATTGGTAGATGTGCAGTGCAGAAGAACAATAACTCTTTTTGTCCTAATTTTGGAGTTATTGCCCTTTGTTAATTTTAATACTTTGAACTTTGTCCGGAACATAACTTGAAAACCCCTGGAGATAATTTGTTGAAACTTCATACAGTGGTAGAGGGCATCGAGGGGGAGTGCAGTGTCAAAGAACCATAACTCTATTTTGCCCGGTTTTTGAATTATCTCCCCTTATAGAAAAATCTTGTCCGGGGCATAACTCTAAAACTATAAGAGATATCAACATGAAACATTGTAGGTAGATAGATCTCATTGAGTAGAGGTGCAGTGCAAAAGAACCATAACTCTGTTAAGCCTCATTTTTGAATAATCTCCCCTTTTATAAAATCTTGTCCAGGACATAGCTGTAAAACTATAAGAGATATCAACATGAAACTTTGTATGTAGATATATCTCAATGGGTAGATGGGCAGTGCACAAGAATCATCTCTACCTTGCCTAACTCTGGAGTTATTGCCCTTTGTTTATTTTTACTTTTTGAATTGTCCAGGACATAACTCGGAAATCATAAGAGATATCATCAAGAAACTTTGTAGGTTGATAGATCACATTGATTAAAAGTGCAATGCAAAGAACTGTAACTCTGCCTTGCCTAATTTTGGAATTATTGCACTTTGAACTTTCTCCAGGGACATAACTCTGAAACTACAAGAGGTGTACTTTCCTGTGTCCAAAACCTTTTAGGGGAGCATCACCCGGCTCAAACCGGGCTCTTGTTTAGTCAAGGCCCTTCTGATCTTTACCTTTGACCTAGTGACCTAAAAGTCAATAGAGATCATCTACTAGTCATAACGAACCTCAATAACAAATAACAGGACTGTTGACCAAATTATTCTAAAGGGATTGAACAGAGAAGCTTTTGGAAGTCAAGGCCCCTGTGACCTTGACCTTTGACCCAGTTACCTCTTAAGCAATAGGGGTTACTAAATGGTCGTGACCAACGTCAATGTCAAATATGAAGACTGTGTGTAAAAAAAAAATCTTAATTTGTTGGGCGGACAAGCTGGTTACTTGATGGTCATGACCAACGTCAATGCCAAATATGAAGAATGTGGGTCATAGGAATCTTAAATGTTTTGCCGGACAAGCTGTTTTTAGTCAAGGCCCCATGTGACCTTGATCTTTAACCCAGTGACATCAAAATCAATAGAGATCATTTAATTGTTATGACTAACCCCCATGCCAAATATGAAGATGGTGCTGTGGGTCAAGTGATACTTAGGTTATTGAAGTCAAGGCCCCTGTGACCTTGACCTTTGACCTTGTGACCTCAAAATCACCTCTAAAGCAATAGGAGTTACTTAATGGTCATAACCAACGTCAATGTCAAATATGAATATTGTTGGTAAAAAAAATCTTAATTTATTTGGGCGGACAAGCTGTTTAAAGTCAAGGCCCCTGTGACCTTGGCCTTTGACCAAGATCCCTCACCTACTTGTCATGTCAAATATCAATACCAAATATTAAGACTATGGGTCAGAGGAATCTTAAGTCATTTGGCGGACACGGTTTTTTTTAAGTCACGGCCCTTTTGACCTTGACCTTTGAATCAGTGACCTTAAAATCAATAGGCGTCATCTGATAATAATGTCTGATCCCCTTGCCAAATATGAATACTGTAGATCAAAGGATTCTTAAGTTATTGCACAGATAAGCTTTCTTTAATCAAGAACCCTGTAACCTTGATCTTTGTTGACCCAGTGACCTCAAAAATAAAAGGAGTCATCCAAAAAATTATGTCTTACCTCCATGCCAAATATGAAGATTTTTGGTCAAAGGATTCTTAAGTAAATGGGCGGACAATGTTTTTTAGTCAAGGCCCCTGTGACCATGACCTTTGATCTGGTGACATCAAAATCAATAGGGATTATCTACTAACGATGACCAATCTTAATGCCAAATATGAAGACTGTTGGTCAAAGGAATCTTGAGTTAATAGGCACACAAGGAAAAACCTGCGAACGGCCGGACGGACATGCTGATGCCAGTATACCCCCCTCAAAACTTTGTTGTGCGGGGACGTAATTATGTTGACAAAATTATTGGCTGAAAATATGAGTATGTAATATTGACATAACTGGCAAGTACCATGTTGATGTAACAGTAAATGGCTGACAATATAACTACATGATATTGACATATTGAATGGCTGACAATGTATCGAGTTGATATAGTAAATGGCGAACTATTTGAGAATATAATGTTGACAAAGAAAATGCATGGCATTATAAGTAAGTTGATATAGTAAACGGTGGACATTTTTAGCATTTAATATTGAAATAGTAAATGGTTGACAATGTTTCAAGTTTATATAATAAATGGCTGACAATGTCATGTTTTGATATTGACGTAGTAAATGCCTGACAATGTTTCAAGTTGATAAAGTAAATGGCTGACAATAGCAGTTTTTGATATTGGCGTAGTAAATGGCTGACAATGTCAGTTTTTGATATTGACGTAGTAAATGGCTGACAATAGCAGTTTTTGATATTGACGTAGTAAATGGCTGACAATGTCAGTTTTTGATATTGACGTAGTAAATGGCTGACAATGTCAGTTTTTGATATTGACGTAGTAAATGGCTGACAATGTTTCAAGCTGATTTAGTAAATAGCTGAAAATGTCAGTGTTTGATATTGACGTACGTAGTACATGTAATTGGTTGAAAGTATTTAAGGCTGACAATATGAGTTTCTAAATTGACATACTAAATGCCTAACAATAAATAAAGTTGATATATATATCAAACGGCTGGCAATTTCAGTATTTAATACTGACTTAGTAATTGGCTGATAATATGTTACGTTTATAAAAATTATCTTGCACAAATCTACTACTACTCGATTCAAATTATGTTGAATAAGTTCTAAGTTCGTAATTTAGTATAAATGTACAGCTTTAAGTGATAAAGCATTTCTGAGTAAATATAATGGCTTGCATATGGCCTAATCATGTGAAATAACATATGATTCGGTATAGAATTTAGTATATTGGCCATAAGCTTCTGTGCAAAGGGTCACTCGTTATAGGGTTGGTGCCTCTTACTATCTATACACGTTTATTAAAATAGTTCACAGACACTTGGGGTTATGTGCGTGGCTCCTCTTCTTGATCCGCAAGTGTATATACCATGTCTATTTTTAGTTTGAAAACCGTACGCCGGAATATTTTTTGCATATTATTGCGACCTGGTCACATGCCTTGAACATAAAACTTGTTTCCACAATTTTGACAACATTAAAAAACACTCAAAAATATCATTTCAAATTGAAGCCGTTTTTTTAGCGTTATGAAAATCTGTTCAAACTTGTTCACGTGTAAAACACTTAACCGTCTCATATATATGTAAGCAAAAAATTAAAACTAGTTCTTGTAATAAATAATAGAAATCTACTTTTAGTTTTTAATATTCAGGGACGGCGAAGGGTGGGGGTCTACACGCTAATTAAGTATCTGTGAAATAGTTTACTAAGTGGTCAATCTGTGTTTATATTAAAAATAACTAGCAATATTGGCTTCATATTGATCAATTAACAAACAAAAAAACAACCAACAACAACTTAAATACCTTCTCATCATGTAGCAACATTTTAAACTGTCGAAACAGAAGCCAGTCCCCATGTTCGTTGTCTTCCGCCAGGTCAGCAAACTTGTTCTCAGCTTTAAAGCCAAACGAATGAAATTCTTCTTGTGAATTTAACAGCAAACATGTCGGTGTTTTCTGAGAAATTAATTTCTGCGTGCCAGCGTTCCAAGCTTGGTTAATATGAACTACTTCCTGGTTGTCGCGAAAAGAGTACGCGTACCCACTGTAAGTCGTTCCAAGGTCAATGGCTGCAACAAGCAGGTAGTCCACGGTCGCCATTTTGTCTTTCGCAAGTATTTAACAAAATGAGTGTCCATGAAGATGAAATTTTACAAGATTTTTCAGATGTCACATCAATATTTTACAGTACACGTATATTGATTGACTGTATAACACGCATATAATTATCCTGTCCTACTTTTTTTATTTCACTTTTATCTTTGTCCTGATTAACTTCAACTGATTGTTTGTGTTTAAGTAAAGGTTAATGTTCATTGGTTATCATTTAATCAAGAACAGAGGAGTGACAATGCTCAAATCCTGAAATGCCTGAAACTAGTGTTATTCCTGTTTCCATTAAAACAAATTAAAGTATGCTAGGGTAACATATACAAGCGTAGTGAAGACTACGTAATAGAATTTATCTTAACAACAGACACAGTTAAAGCGAGAAATACTTGACGTTCACTGACCTCATGTTTGAGTTTGAATACATTTTAATAATATGTAGTTTTTAATCTGCTATATATGTTACCCTAGGTATGCCTTTAAATGAACTGACATGACGTTAAATTCAATATCTGACAGATAACAAACCACTGATAATCGAAATACTGAAAAGATTTAAACACTGTCAATAAACTGTCTATTAATAGCACAATTATACCGTATACAAATTAAATACGTCAATAGCAAGATAAAAAATACAAATTGACTTCCGCTTTTTGTATTATATACAAATGTACAATGATTATTGATCTCTTATTTGCTTATTTCAACTTTTGAATATGCCAGGGTTTTTTTAAAGGACTGCACAATATTTGTACATTCATTCGCTGGATAATCGTGACGTTTATACGTATTTACACGGCTGTAGCTTTATTTTTTCTCTCTCTAGTTAAGGAAGTTTGCTTTATAAAGAATTCGTATTAAAGATTAGTCACAGGTTATACGGCCGTATTAAAACGGTGATTTACGATATAACCCTCGCCTAGCGGCAATATAACCTGTCATTATATATTATAAAATTATTAAAACAATCAATATTCTATCGTAAAACTTAACATATTAATAGAAATATAAATGATCAAGATAAGAACGAATCAATAACAAGTTTGTGCTTTAAGTAAGTTAAAAGGCCAAGCAAACTGAAAGTAGAACTATGTGTGTGACTGTAAAATCGTAGGCGAGGCTTAGTTAACACTGGGACGGGTTTAATTTAATGTTGCTAGAACTTTTTGTCCTACCCATTTCATTTCTGTTATACATTTATATCTATCATTTGTATAATGTTTTATATGTTTTTGATGCAATAAAATGTGTTTAAACTAAAATAGTGAATTTTAAAAAATATGCACCAGATTTTTTTTTTTAAAAAAATAATGGCAAAATAAAATCTAATTAAACAGATAAAAAGAACTAGTGAATTAAAAAAAATGCGCACCAGAAAGTTTTTAAAAAATGGCTAAATAAAATCTACTTCAACAGAAAACAAGAGCTATTACATGTATGTAGCATAGGAAACAATTGGTAACTAAAACTACTGAAAAGGCGAACTACTCTTATCTATTTAACCTGTAAGTATTAAATATACTTAAACAACACATGTTCAGTATCAAGTTTAAAGTTCTGAATGACTCCTTGTTAATAGTTATTTTTATCTTTATATAGTCACATTTAATATTTATGTATTTATTACATATAACCTGTTGTAGTTTAAAGCCAACGTTACAATAAAAGAGACTCTTATTTATAAATGATAGTAGTAGTAGTAGTAGTAGTAATAAAAAAAAATGAAATATTAATAATGATAATAATAATAATCACAAATATAATAATTAATAATTACAATGATACTCGTATTTAGGCATATACGCAATCTTTTAACAAGTATGTTCCAAAACGTCCATATCAAACACTTTTGTTGATTTATCCAATGTAAATGATTTTAGTTTTAGTATATGATATTTCAAATTGAAACAAATTTCATAACACCGTTTTAAATACAGTTTAACAAAACAGTTAAAAACACAGTTTAACAAGAGTGAAAATTTAAGCACAACATATTTGTGTCATGGACAGGTAGTTAATAATAAAGTTATTGTCAGATCCAATCAATATTGCGATAAAATTTCAACGGTTTAGATATGGTGTCCTATATGGGCCAGATGCGACATTTTAATGAATTAATCTTCACACTGCGCCTCCGCTAATTATCGTTTTTCGCCCCGCGCCCAACCGTTTTATTTTCTTTTAATCTCGCTCCTGGCACCACAAGGCGACGGTTTATTCATTAAATCGAGACCCCGCTATTAGCGTGTTTTCGCTCCGCGCCCGCCATTCTAACTTGTTAATTCTCGACCTTTCTTTTTGCGGGATTTCGGGGCAAAAACACGCTAATTAGCGGGGGTATGGGGCGAAGTTTTATTCATCAAACTTTGCCCAGCGTCCACGATAATGAGTGAGACTGAAAAAGGATTGGAAAACTGCACTAAATACCGTAATCCGGCATATACTGGACAAGTGGACAAGGCGCTTGAATGTTTAAATGCTAAAATCTTGCCTTATCACCCAAAGGAATGAACTGTAAAAGGTTTATTTATCTTTTCACACCGATTCATGTATGATAATGAATGAAAAATGTAAAAATCGTCGAAAAAAACGATGTTTGTCTATTTTGTGGTAATGATTTCTGCAAGCGTCTAGAAGTACTGTTCGAGTCCTGTAATGAGTTAAATTACCCGCTAATAAGCGTGTTTTCGCCACCGCCCCAAGCCCTTTTATTTCTTAAACTTCGCTCCTCGTTCCCGCTAAATAGCGTGTTTTCGCTCCGCGCCCGAGCATTATAACTTGTTAATTCTCGACTTTTCGCTTGGCGGGATCACGGGGTGAAAACACGAATGTTACAAATCAGCCACCATACACGAGGTATGTTTTTCTTAACATAAGTAACTTATTTGGCTGCTGAGAAACATTTTTAATATTCACTGTAACTATTTAAAGTATCAGAATTTTCAACGCTCGTATTCCCCTTAAACCAATAAGGCAATCAAGATTTACTTCTAAATAGGTACATGGAAGCACTTAAATCAAATAATCCTTTTACCCTTAAATGTGTTTTTTTTTAGAAATAAGAACGCAGCAAAATTGGTATATAAAAACAACATACACAACAGATTTCTTGTATCATATATTTTCCACAATATTAAAAATATGTCAAACAAAGTGTTCCAGTGTTTTAGTCGGCATGGACAAGATACCCGCTTAGAACACAGTATATTTCATCCTGACGTCCATATAAGTTTGTGTCCGACCCGAAACTATTGTCGACCCCTTTGATCGAAATCTGGAATTAAAACGTATGTAGGACTGTAATACAAATACAAGTTTATGGGGTTTTTATCTATCCACTTTTTCTACAAGAATTTATCACCTATAAAAGGCAAAAAAAAAGAATAAAAAAAATAAAAAACGCGAGTCACATCTTAAATTGTCCGCTTATCATTTAAATGTTTCTTTTTTTTCAAATGTTTGACAGACGTGTTGATATTAAAAAAGCATATTCCAATACAGTCAAACCTGTTAATTTAGGCCATCCAAGAGAGAGGCCGAACGAACATGTCCTTTATAGACAAGCGGTCTCTAATTTGAGTTAATTTGTTCATTATAGTCAATTTAGGCTTGTCTCAGAGTGGCCTTTATTATTTATCATGTGGCCTTTAAAAACAGGTTTGACTGAAGGTGTTGAAATATAATAAATCAGTATAAAGTCTAAACCGTGTCTCCTTGTGCGAGTTTGAGAATAACGGAGTTGCCGCCGCTGGCGTAGTCATCAGTGTTGTGACCATAAACCGACTCACTATAATCGGCATTCTTGTAAATAGTTCCAACCAAGCGGACCTGTAATTCTGTGCTAGCATATGGAACTGAAATGATAAACGAAAAGTACATTCTTACACGAAAATGTGTTTGAAAAGTGTTGTAGTTTCATTTCTTTTATTTGTGACTATATAAATAGTTACTTTAAAAATTTGTATGTCATCTGGTATATTTGGTTCAACACGAGTATAAACAAATGTTAGCCGAAAGGGTTATATGGCAACAAACTGTTTAGACACGGTCATATAACCCGACCGAATGCCATATAACGATTTTGTAATACGGCAGACTTTTTTCTTTGATTAAACTCGAAATAATTCACGAAATATGTAGAGTATATAAAGATAATATAATGCCGGAAAATGGACAAAGACATACGTGCAGGTACATTTATTGTAAGCAATATTAATTGCAAAACTGTTGACAATGTCATATTTCAACTATATACGAGGATGAATTATATTCATTCGGAAGGGCCACCTAAATTTCAAATCTAGTGGTCCAGCTTACCACCTGCTAAAACGTAAGTGTGAAGGAACAGCGATGACCGGAAAAGTGTCAGTTTGAATGTATGGAGACAATTATACTATGCCAGTCAGGTTATAACTTATTACACATAGAAACAGGCTTATGATATTTACCGTTAATAAGTAGAAACCAACTGCAGTGCTGAACACTGGCCTGAAATCATTGGAACCAGGAGTGACACCGGCAAAAATATAACAGAAATAACTTTAATCCGGATGTCAAGCAGACGACAACTTTTTCATGATACATTTAGCATGTGTGGCAGGTAGGAACCTTCAAAATGAAATTTGAACCAGATACGATAGTAAAAACTTAATTGCATGGAAATCGGATGTGAGGCGGTGTGAGGGGGGGGGGGTAAAAGCTTACCTGGAATACATAGTAGCCGGCTAATGGACAGGTGAATACACCAGTATTGTTATCATAGCCACTGCCTTTGTTTGAGAACACTTTGTTGAATATGACGTTTCCAGCATGTTGTATGGTTTGGTCGTGAGTAAGACCTGCTGAAAATGACACTTCTCCCTCCTCTTGTCCGGCCACTTATCATACAAATATAAAGATACAATCTCTTAATATGAATAAATATATACTATTTGAATATTTTGTTGTGTGTTTTTTTTTCTGAGCGTTTCGCAACCTTATTTTTAGTATTATCTACTTATTATTCTAGCATGCATGTTTCCAGAAATATATTAATTATGCCATTACATTGAAATTCTGACATATTAAGACCACACAAAGAACGAACAACAACAACAACAACAAACCAACGAAGAGGATAAATTGGCCTTTTTATATTGAAAATATAACTAAAGGCCCATTTTACCCAAGAAAGTTTTATTTCAATCAAGCTTTTCAATTTTGTAGTCCGACTTCAGTTTCCAAAAATTTCTTATTGGCCATATTATACCCGTGTCATCCTTTGCTTCGTTTGCATTTTTGCAATTAGTATAGTTATTGTAATTAAGTATTTTTGTATCGGAGTCATAATACGATTTTGTTTTACATTTTACTACTTTCATGGCACATTATTTCACATGAAGCTTTACTTTTATGTACGTGATAATCATCTAACATGCCCTAAAACCATTATTTAATTGTTGTTAAACTCATGTGTACCCATTCTAGAGAAGGAAAAGTGTATTCGTTTTTGAGACGTGCCTTTAAAGGCTTCATTTTTCTTCCTAAATCATTTACGAACAACTTGTTAAAACGGATGTGAATCACATTACCTAATCCGACTACAACACTAACGATTACGAGGATGATCATCTTGCTGAAACAGAAATAACAAAACGAATAATTTGAGACACGTCACAACAAAACCAACATAATGGGTTTGCGATCAGCATGGATCCAGATCAGCCTGCGCATCCGCGCAGTCTGATCAGGATCCATGCTGTTCGCTATCAGTTTCTTTACTTGTTTAGGTTGTAACAACCTGATCCGATCAGACTGACGCATCGAGGATGTTCATCATGCTGGGAAACAAATTAACAAAAAGATAATGTTGACGCTTCTTTAACATATTGTATTCAGACAAGTCTATCACTACAACTTAGCCCGATACAAAATTATTGTAAAAATGTGATCTAATAAGCAGGCAGAAGAGCGAAAATCTGTACAGGTGTCCATAAATGCTTTGTATATTTCATAATATAGTTCCTAGAATTCTTTTCCGAAGAATTTTTGGATAGAATGTTATCAAATATCATGTACTTAACAATACAACAGATGTAACAAACGTAGCAAAAGTGTCTCGAATGTAATACTTCCGTGAGCAATGGCAACAAAGGTAACAAACATAGCAAAAGTATCCCGAATGTGATACTTCCGTGAGTAAAGGCAACAAAAGTAACAAACATTGCAAGAGTTTACCGAACTTTCTTGAGCAATAGCAACAAAAGTAATAGCAGACTAGGTTTATTTAAGTCTGTTCATAAGTTATAAATGTGCAATGTCTCTCAAGACCCCCTAGCACCGGCTTAAATTGTATTCATTTATTATCGTTGTGTGTCTAATGAATTCAATGATTCCGAAAAACCAAAACATATTGCGACATTGGGATGAGGTACGGGGGCAACGTCTTCCAGCTTCTATGCCTACTGTTTGATAATACCCCCCCCCCCCCCTTACACACAAAAAAAATACTGTTGTATAGTTTTCAACTTACCTTGCAGAAATGTAGAATCGCACTGGTAAACCAACTGATAAGATTTAACACTCACTGATAACAATTTTTGACCTAAAATCTAAATTTAGAGTCTCCGGGGTTGCTTATATTGTTGTAGAACCCACAGTTTTTGATCTACGCAGATTAATTTGCATTGACGTAATATAACAATCGTTTGTAACATATTGAAATCGTATTAAAAAAAACTTGTCAATGGACAAGGAACATAAGATATCGATAATTTTCAACTATTAGTTATAATAAAGCAATTATGTGATTAAAGCAATTTGACATAAAACACGGAAAATACATAAATCTAGCCTTGAATCGTAACGGAATAGAATATTGAAATTAGTTTACGTCATATGACACTATGTGACTTTAATTGCAATTTATTACAATTGTACAAAAATGACATTTAAACTCTTTTTAGTATTGGAATTAAATATTAGTTATAACAGCGTTTTATTTGTGTTTAAATATGGTTACAATCGTAACTGACATATAATCTATCTAGACATCTTTGTAACCATAATTTAAACTACATAATTGCTCGGTTTGCTTGAAATAAATAAATGAATAAATAAATAAATTAAGGTTTGTAAATTTTAGCAGTCGTGTATGTAACTGTTACGATTATCCAACAAAAGTCGACATAAATAACATGCAGATTATTGGTCAAATAACTCAAAGAATGTTTGAAAGAACCATGATTGTAATTGCACTTTTGTAACGTCGCTTTTTATTGGATAATCGTGGTGTTTCTGTTAGCTATATACACGGCTGCTGCCAATTTATAAAACATTTTCTTTTTTCTTCTACTAACAAAGGAAAGTTGCCTTATAATAAATTTGTTATAAAGGTTCTTGGCAGGATATATAGTCCTATATTAACGGTTATATGCATATATAACACGAGCATCTGAACTTTCATACCAGAAAAATCCGTCAAGTTCCCTCTGAATTAACGTCTACGACGAATACATTTCCTCCTGGAAGTTTGCACCCAACTCGCACTACGTTTGCAATATGACCTAATTTTATCAGCAAAACGGATGTATTTGAGTTCAATATACAGTACACATATTAGCTCGAGTGTTTGAACCGATCTCGCCAATACTGGTGACAAATGAGAAAACATGGACGTGAAGAGCTCGAACCCTCGGCCCATGTATTAAGAGACAGACGCCTTAACCAATGCCAATTTTTACTTTTTTCGATACTGATAAATATATACTTATTATGTTAAAGTTGGTGTAAATTCGATTCTGAAAATATCTCATGCTGAAACTGAAAGATTTAAACCATATTTTCCAGTACGTAAAGGTTTACAAATCATTTTATCATGCCAGACCGACGTGGTTTCTAAGTGCTTGACATTTAGAATAAATGATACCGACAGTTAGCTGCTATATATAGATATGTTATATCTGACCATGTGTCTGGCACTAAGCAACAACATCCATGTATAATTCTAGATCTTTCGTGGCTTGTTGCTACGTATGATACTAAATACTGTCAAACATACTTATTTATGTCACTAAAATTCTTCAATTATAGACCAATTCACTTTTAGGGCATAACGCAATGGTTTCAGTTTTTTATAGTTACAAACTGACTTCAAATAAATCAAACGGTCGATTGAATATGACAACCCCCATTTTATATTCAGAAACGTAATTTTATAGTTTATATTCCTGACTTATTTCACTATTCATAACAACCCACCAGATAAGGCTATCGATTTGTA
Organism: Ruditapes philippinarum; assembly: GCF_026571515.1. Lineage (NCBI taxonomy): Eukaryota > Metazoa > Mollusca > Bivalvia > Venerida > Veneridae > Ruditapes > Ruditapes philippinarum. The sequence goes on along the minus strand of NW_026862198.1, from coordinate 129,085 downwards.
ATCACTTGACTATTACTACAGCAACTATTCAAAAATTCGTCCAGTACCGTCTTTATTTTAGAAGGATATACAGTGAAAGTAGCTTTTGGAAGGTCGGTGGTTCTACATTAAAGGCAACTTAAGTTACAAATAATATTTGGAGAATGACCTTTGGCATCATCTCCGCTTGTTAAGATAATGTTCAACTGTTGACCCTTTCTTTACCTATAATACATAGACCCCTTGCGTGTCGTTCTTATTATCAGATTAGTGGATAAAATAAGAATTTCACCCTGACATATTTTGTTAATAAAAAAAGACACAATCATGTCAATGTTTGTGGTAAATCCACTGTTATTTAAATAAAAGGTTAGAGTAGGGATATATCAATCGGTAACAAACTAATAACTAACTTAAACAAACTAACAAACTCACATAAATTGCAATACAACTTATTGTATAATACAAATTACACTTTATTTCAAATTGGTTTATATGGTGTCTTATTATTCAGTTGGAAGAAGAAGAAACCCGGAGAAGGAGCTATACACCTCGTCTGTTCGTCCGTACAGTATACTGGACCCATGACCTTTGACATACACTCGATCACCTGAAATGATACATCATTTATTTTAGGTTTTATTTGATTGTATATTACTTAAAGGTAACACATCAATGAGACACAACTGTTAAGTTATGCAAATATAGGACACCTAAAGTGTATAAAACGATATATATGCTTTCTTAAGAATGTAAGATTAATTTCTATATTATACAGAATATTTAGAATGAATGAACGTGGTCAGTATATTTTATTGAAAGCAAATTTCACATGCGTGAAATTATCGCCAAACCTGCCAAAATGCAGCATAATATTTTTTTCTTGAACATATTATTCTGTTAACTTCATCATTCTTGTATATTAAATGATAAAGACATTCTATTTTAAAGATGGCTTATGATAAGACGGACCATGAGTTTACGAAAACAACTTATTTTTACAGTTTTTAAGTCTTTTACATGAATTATAGCTTTATTCCCTTTGAGATAATACAGCAATGCTACACAAATGTTTAGTTAAGCAAAATACAGACCTCTTAAGCTAAATGTTTGTAAATAAACATCATAAAGTCCATGCATTTAAAAACTACTATTTGTCTCAAACATGACAACACTTCCATGGTTATAGTTAAGCTTTTAAGGGACTCCACTGAGGTTTATTTTTTTACATGACAGTACTTGAAATAATGTTTCGAGACTATTGTTCCATTTGATGTAGGTCCAGACCAAATACCTGAGTACAAATTTCGGATCATTCGCTTGCCCCCTTTTTTCGCAGATTAATCAATATTCTAATTGTGAAAAATGACCTAAAATTGAAAACCCTGCAACGCTTTTTTCAAATACGATTTTTTTTCCTGAGCAATCTTGCATACCTTTCTGTTTTAATGCGCAAGCTGATCTGTGTAATTAATTCAAATTGTGTATTTTAGACCTTTGGACCTCAGTGGAGTTACTTCAGCGCTTTCGAACCTCCGTGGAATTCTTTTGCTCATGCAAATGAATTTGCATAAGATCTTCTTGATGTCAACTATTTTACCTTTTGAGATAAATGAATAGCAGCGGGGAGTGATTTTTGTGACGTAGTTTATACATATTTTTTAAAATACTTACTCTAGTTGCATTACTAAATGGTCATTACTAGTACAAAAATAACATTTTAGTAACACTACATTTTTACTCCTATTGTCAAAGATCTAGGTACAATTTTGTGCCCAGATATGTTTTTCAATGACATTTGTTCTAGTTTTCATGCCATTATTGTCCAACCTCATGTAAAGTCTTTATAACATTGTTTTTCACTGACATTTTTTTTCAGATTTTGTCATGTCATTGTTGTTCAATCTCATGTCAAGTCTTTGACTAAAGAAATTCATTGGCATTTTTTTCTTCAGATTGTGTCATGTCATTATTACTCAACCTCATGACAAGTATTTAATACATTGTTTTGCATTGACATTCTCATTTCCATGCCATTATTGCTCAACATCATGTCAAGTCTTTATTGCGATATCCCTGAACGTACGAAATCACTATCCTTACCTACAGCTAGTGATACAGTGAGAGCATTGCTGGCAGCGGCGTAATCTGCAGTGTTGTGAGCGTATGCACTTATCTGATAGTCGTTGTTCTTGTACACATCGAGGGACATAGTTCCAGCCTGTAACATGTAGTTCAATTTTACAGCATTAATTGTTACACGTGCGTTATTATGAATGATGGTCGTTGATTATGATGTCATTTAGACATACAGTTTTACTTTTATTGTGATGCCTGATAAATCTATGGGATGCCCGTAACAATTATAATACATGCATACTATTTTTCTTTTCTAGAACTTATTTTTCATCATTACATAATGGAGCATATAAAGGGGAAAAATGCAGAGCTTAAAGTAATTTTAATATACGAGATAGGTCAAAAAATATACTTACCGATTCCGAAAGGCCATGATACATAAAGGAATAAACACCAGCAACAGGACATGTGAATACTCCAGTCGTGTTGTCATAACCGTTTCCTTATTAAGAGTAAAACTAACTTTTTTATTTCATCATTATACAATAAAATTCTTACCAGAGAAGACTGCACATATAAGATTTGTTCATGTAATTTTGTAAGCCAAGACTTTGAAAATATGCTTATGTTTTTTTCTTTTTATCTTATCTGTTCACAACAACAAATGCACGGGGAGCATTTAAAGCATAAAATACATTAAAATATTTCTGTAAGTAAGCCGTTGGTTTGTCGGATTATATCCAGTGTACCGGTATGCTATGTTCCTATGCTACATTTATGCTGAATTAGATTTAAGACCTAATGCCTAAATATAATTCTCAAATATTAACATTCTAATAGAAATATCAGTCAAGAATTCGAAGCCCTGCTTAAAACCCGTTTTGAAACAATTTATTTTCAATCAGTTCATGCGGGCTAGTTATGTAAAAAATAAACATGTTTTAATTTATGCAAAGGAACGAAAATTGGTATAATTACCGGCATTTGACCAAACTTTATCATAAATTACCACATCGTCTTTGTTAAGGTTGAGATTTGTCGTTCGACCTGCTGAGAATGCTACAAAGTGACCAGTATCATGTCTTTTGTTGGGTATAACTGTAAATATAAATAAAATGATTTTAGAAGAAGAAGAAGAAGAAGAAAAGTAGAAGAAGAAGAGGAAGTAGAAGAAGAAGAAAAAGAAGAAGTAGAAGAAGAAGAAAAAGAAGTTGAAGGGAATGAACTTTGATAGGGGTGTAAAAATTTTGCACTTCTACAGAACATATTGTAACGTACTTTTGCCGCAGTGTCAGGATAGCTGATTCAAAAATACGCCACAAGTTCTACTGTATAAACATATATGCTAACTTAGCATCAGTTATATACAGCACCCGGTTTCAATGTTATATAAGTAGACTCTTTTCTTTAGGATTTCCGGAATAAATAATACAACGCTTTCATCAAGTTTCAATTCTTAGGTTTAATAGTGTATACATAGTTTTGTATACATAAACTGCATATATATTCTTATATATAACATTTAATACTATCTTATCATCAATATACAGAAATAAGTTTCGGCATCATTTCATAATGCGCTATGTTGTGATTTTATGATTTCCTAAAATATAAGTCAACAACGCTTTTATCAAGTTTGGATTCTTTGGTCTAATATCCGTTTAATTTAGGATTAAAAGTTATAACATGAAGTACGTCAGCTCTCATTCAGGAAAAGTTGCTTAATAAAAGTTTAATACATATTCCAATGTGATTTAGGAGTCCTTCCTAAATAGAAACTTACTAAAATTCAGTTTTGATGTTTTCTGCTCAGTTTTGAATTATCGCGCCTAAGCAACTTTAGTGGGCGTTGTTGTTCCAAAATGAGGACTGTCGCTCTATTTATAACCTTTGAGCCGTTTAGGAATTTAGGAAAGGATTCCCGACCAATCAGATTGCACTTAGGATTTATCTAAGCCAATCAGAATTGGTTAGGAATTCCCATCCTAAAATGAGTAAACAGCTCAAAAGATCATAATAACAAAATACAAAGAAAACATATAAAGTTGTAAGTAATCATTATGTTGAGAAATAACACTTACGCTATTTAATACATCTCAATTAAATACTTATGGTAATTTAGCAGGATTATTACAATTTAAAGAGAATTAGGATGATTCCACAACCCAACTTTACTAACGCGAATGACCGAACAAATAGTGCAGTCTTGTTTTACACAAATAAATTATTACAATAAATCTTTGAACAATTTGAGAAGCAAACATTATAATCACATAATACAAAATACATGTTACACAATAAAGTCAAATATGGTTCATTTCTAAACAAACTAACAGATATCGGTACTCGTGTACCTAAAACAAAGATGGCAGCCTCCATGAACATTTTGGGAAAGTTTTAGGAATTATTATTTAGACAAAAATAATTGAATTAGAGCATGTTTCATGAACAAATTACTGATTATAACATCAAAACATAATGGATACTACAAAATGTGGAGTAACAGACATGTTAATCCAGAAATAAAGAAATAATCGTGCTTCCTAAAATGTCAACAATCTAACATGAAATTCGGAGAAAGGTAACATTCAATTTTAGGAACGTTTATACATAGTGAATAATTAAAATGCTGAAAACAATATAATTACTTTACTGTCCTTATTTGAATAGGAATATTGCGTACTTAAATGCTAAAAGTGACAATAAGTAATTATTAATAAATAAATAATGATTCTAAAAATAGAATATTTCAGTAACAATAACAAGCTTACATGTCTTACAATATCATATATACACTCATCAATAGACTTAATCAAACCGAGTCTGCATTTTTCATATAATTTCGATGTTATTCATGTGTTTCCCTAGGAATTCTAAATTTTAATACTTTACAACAGCAGGTTTCAAGATCGGTGAGTCCAGATGTGAAATGTTGTCCCATACTTCATTGTTGTTATACTTTTCTTGTCTTTTGGGGCTATTAATTCCAGCACATTTAGTGCAGTCGATGTTAGTGGGCGTGAGAGATTTTGTACTTTAAACGAGCTCTGATGAACAGACACAATCAAACCGGGTCGGCAATTGATATTTAATTTTGTTCTTTGCACAGATTTTGAGTTATCTGCAATTTTTGAACTATGTAATCGTTTATATCGGGCGCTAAGAACACAATTGAAACTTTGCCTAATGTTTTATATGATTATAACATATTACTCAAAATTCAAATTTCACAATGTTTACGTCGAGAAGGACAACTACAAAATGTTATTATACATGTTTGACAGTTGATTTCAACATTAAAAGTTTTATTTGACAAGTTCCATCCAGTAATATGAATCATGTGTAGAAGAAAACTATTTGATAAACATTAAAAATGTACCAAATAAAAGCTTAAACTAAAACTTTTATGATAAAATATTACATTGATGTTTTTAACGCTAGTAATTAATTGCTAAATGTAAATTTTACTTGCTAGTAATTAATTTGGTTATAATCAGATGTAATTTATAGTTTGACACTATTTGGACACTCACCAACGTCCCCTATATTTGCTGCCGTTACCTCGGCTACCAGGAACAAACATGCTACTACTGCAATTGACATAATCCTGAAATAAAAGATAGAAGAGGTGTTGAAAAAATAATAAGAATACATAATATCCCTACAATCGTAGTAAAAAAACGAAGATAGAGTTGACCTGGTCTATTTTGATCATGCAATGGTTTTATCATAATGTAAGAGATTGGTTACAGAGAGAAAGGTAATTATGGCGGCTGATTTGTGCAATGTCGTTCTTTCGCTTCGCGGGGTACCAGGCGGAAACACTAAAATACAAAAACGTGACCACTTTATCGTCTTTCAAGATTACCAATCGAAATAGTTGACATAGAGGAGTTGTCACACAGCACGGTTTTTGCGCATTTAGTGACAGACAATTTTGCGAAATAACACGGAATATATGCATTAAATTCCCAAACACTCAAGTATGTTTTAATTATCATTAAACAGATTTTGCTTTCGTTAATTTTTGGAGCAAAATACTTGACATACTCGTAAAAGTATTTTTAGTTAAAGTCAAGCGGTACGGCAAAACAGTTGATATTAAGTTTGTGCTCAAACGTAACTAAGTATTATTTTGTCATTACTATTTTACATGTGGCCGTTTGACATATAATCATAACTAAAGAAATGGCGATTACTAGCAAAACTTGCTTCAATTTTAGAAGGAAAAAACAAACTTTTTACCTCTTTTCTGTAATTTGCTGATAACGTTCTGTTAAAATTGGTGTCAAATTAAATCGTCTACAAGACAAGGGACATTTTCTTATCTCTAAGGTTCACCTACTCGTGTCACGTGGTCTGCGGCCCATATTCGTGTCATTAAATATGACTTTAAATGAACACAAGTCATTAATTTGCAAACATACTGTACTTTGCAATGCCGTAAAATGATTCATTTCGCGTGTACATTGGTTCACGTTTTATTTTTGTGCCCATCAACGAATTCGAAGGAAGTAGCAAAGCCAACACAAAAGAATCATTTCAATACTATAGATTATTTGTTAAGTACTAAAGTTTAACATAAAGGCGTGGCTTTGTTAAAGAAATATTTTCTGAATTTGTTTTATTTGTTTCAGATGTGATTTTGATTTGCTTAGTTTTGCTTTCATTTTGTGCTTATGCCAATACACATTTTTGAATATTCAAATTAAGAGTAACGCGTTTTTACTTTATATAAGTATTTTTCTGTAATTTTGTTTTGCTTTTTTTGTTTTAGTTTTGTTTCTTATTTGTTTCGTTTTGCTTCCATTTTGTGCGTTTGTTGTTTTGTCTTTTATGTTTCTGACTCCTGTCAAAGTAACCATACATGTGATTATAAAAAAATTCGTACTTATATACATGTATTTATTTCCTCTAAGTTGGTATCTTAGACAATACTAATCAGTTTGCTATTGTTTATCATATAAATGTCTTATCATTGACCTACTGGCAGTTTTTGTTATTATTGAAAGAGAGTCAACATGTTTACAAGGTAATTATTTATTTATTTTTTCTGCTATTTACTGATGTATATGTATCTTACGATTTTGGGAGAATTGCTTAAGTCTTTACTAAGTCTTAATATAATACTGCATGTTTGTAACGTCGTTTTTCATTGGATAATCGTGACGGTTATATAATCTATATACACGACTGTAGTAAATTTATGAAGAAATTTCATACTTTTCTCTTATAAAGAAAGTTTTTAAGTATAATAATTATAAATTAGTAGTAAAGACTCTTGAAATGTTATATAGCTGTGTATATTTAACGGTTATTTGCAATACATGTATAACCGTTTATATAGCAATATATAAATAGAGCCATATATCCAGACAAAATCTTTAAAACTTGTACAAAACATTCAGAGCTTTTTTTGTCAATCTCATTTGTTGTTGATCGTGATAACAAGACATTTAAATTTATTTCGTTACTAAGCCCTTTTTTATGGGATGATTTAAAATTTTTAAGTTATAAAAAAGTTTATCTGCATTTCTGTAGAGTGTCTGAATTGTAACAATATTTGATGTAGCATGTTTTATAGTAAATAAGAAATGCATTATTTTTACTTTTTTACAGCAACATGTGTGTTATAGTTATAATTGCAAGCACCATCATAGGGATGGGTAAGAATACTATTTTACTGTTGTTGATACTGTAAAATTACATTTTATAAATATTAGCGAATTTAGACCACCTGATAAAGCTTGAATGAAAGATCCTTTAAAGGTTATAGCCATAAATGGCCATTTTACAAGTTTATGTAATTTTGGTAACTTTCATAGTAATATTGTATTATATGTTTTTCAATCATGTATTATTAAATGGCCATTTTACAATTTCATGTTATTTTGGTAACTTTTATTCCGTCATTTATTATTAAATGGCCAAGTTTTGTTTAACATTTTGCTTTTATTGTGTCTTAATCATTTGTTTATATTATATGCGAGTTCATCTATGCATTGACAGCCTAGAAGTGAAACGTAATCTTTGTTATTTTAGTGACAAGTCAGGGACAGGCAGTGGCGTTTTCGGCTGGAGTGTCAAGAGATCAAACTTTACTGCATGCTGAGACGATCGTGTATGATAAAATATTTACAAACATTGGTGCCGCCTATAATTCCAGCAGCGGCGTCTTCACTTGCCAAACACCCGGTTATTACGTTTTTCAGGTAAGTCGTTCTATTGACAATCCCCGGTTATTACGTATTTCAGGTTAGTCGTTTTATTGACATACCCCGGTTATTACGTATTTCAGGTCAGTCGTTTTATTGACATACCCCGGTTATTACGTATTTCAGGTCAGTCGTTTTATTGACATTCTCCGGTTATTACGTATTTCAGGTCAGTCGTTTTATTGACATTCCCCGGTTATTACGTATTTCAGTTTAGTCAATTAATTGGTTATTACTGTTTTAAGGTTAGTCGTTTTATTGGTTATTACGAGTACGTATTTACGGTTAGTGGTTTTATTGACATTTATTCCTTATTTAAAACAATCCTAAAACAAAATATTAGAGGCACAGTATATATCAGAAGTTAATATATTTTTACTTCTTTAGAAAGTGCAAGCATGAAATTTATATTGTTTAAATAATCGTTTAAGACTATGTCGGATGCTTGTTACCTGAAGAAAGTAGCACTATATGTGCAATAATGTGTTATAAAGGTAGCAAAATATAAACAAAAAAGGATTTTGACTTCTATACAAAATATTAAATTATTATAGCTGTACAAATTGCAAAAAAGCAACAGAAGCAAAAGATGGTTCAAGTACCTGGCCACAAGGAGCAAAAGAACATGATTATATAGCTTATAACATGTATATATGGTTTATAACATGTCTATATTGCTTATAAACATGACTATATAGAGTTATATTTTCACATTACAGTTTCACACCCTAGCACGTCAAGATAAGTCAGCGTGGCTGGAGCTGTACAAGAACACAGATTATATTTCCACAATCTTTGGTCATTCATCTAATGATTATGGTAGTGCTGGTAACACTGCAATTCTTCTACTAGCAACAGGAGATCAGGTTTGTCTTGAAAGGCTAATAACAATTTAGGATTACCAACTAAGAATTTCGAGCGAGTGGAAGGCGAAAACAATTGCGACTTTATGTCCAAATATTAAAGCATTACAAGTTTGACACAAGTCATGTTCATTCGACAAAGGATGGTAATAGGGTAACTGCAGTTTTCTTTATCACGGGGGCAACATATTATCTAAAATATCAATTTTAAAGTACTGTTTTTGGAGTTTTCTTGTTTTATGTGTTTATTTGAATGATAAAATATAAGTTATTACATATTGGTATCTTGAAAGAGAAAAGCTCGTATATCAAGTACTGTTCGTTTGTAGCGTAGCCTTTCATTGGATAATCGAGGTGTTTATATACAACATATACATGACTTCTATCAGTTTGTTGATTAATTTCTTCTTTTTTTACAAATAAAGTACGAAATTTGCTGTATTATGAATTCGTTATAAAGATTTTTGACAAGTTATATGGCCGTATGTAAGCTATTATTTGCAAAATAACCCTCGTCTAGCGACTCTGACTATATATTAAAACAGTCATTTATATCGGGTCATTAAACATGTCAAAAATCTTTACAACTGATAATATAAGCTGTGAAAATCTTTTTAACTAAAAGATAAACCATGCTTACTTTGTATGTGTACTTTCAAAAATATAATGATTTTATTTTAACTTTATAATTATTAATTACAATGTACTTTAACGAGTTGATTTTCCTACAGGTCTATGTAAAAGCCGTTGACAGTAGTTTTGGTGTGAACACGGATCTATACGGTCAGCCAGACGAGGTTTATACAATATTTAGTGGATATCTTGTGCATGCAGTATGAGAAAAGGATGGATTGTGATGTATACAAAATGATTTTACAGCACAATTAAATATATATTTTAAATATTGGAGTGTTTTAATTGCTTGCTTGTTTGTTTGGTTGGTTGGTTGGTTGGGTGGTTGGCTGCTGCCTGGTTGGTTGGTAGGTTGGTTGTTTTGTTGCTTGGTTGGTTGGTTAGGTGGGTGGGTTTTAAGTCGCAATAACGCTGTAAAGGTCATAATTATGGCGATTTTTCACCTTTACTGGTGAAGGAAGACATCCTGTGCCCCTCCGTGTATATAGTTTTCTCAACCGAGCGGCCACCTAAGAACCACCGACATTTCGTAAGTTTGGTGGATAGCTTCCTCAAGGTCCTACTAAAGTCTGTCAAAACTCAATAATGTTTAGTATTAACAATTGTTTCCTATATAACCGTTCACACTTGGTCATATCTTTCGTTAAAAAATCTTAATTTCTAATCATTGTACGTAAATACTGGATAATAACATTCGTTAACAATAGCAACGTTTCCGTTATCAACCTCTCTTTGACATGATCTATGTCTTGCCGTAATTACATTTGACGTTTCTTTTGCAAAAATAGTTAAGTTGGCCGAAGAAGTTATATTTGAAGAAATCATTGCGTTCAAGATGATGTTTGTTCTGTTCGATTCTATTCCGTATATTTAATGAAGACACCTTACACTTATTTGCCTACAAAATCCATATAACCTACTGTAGTATATTGTCTGTCTAAAATCATGCTTATCTAGCGTGTTACATGTACTTGAACTTCAAATGTCAAAGATAAGGTGAACAGAGAGACAGTTTTAGCGCCTGAAATATAGGTAGGCATCTTATCATTAACCTTGATTTTATTACAGACATTTTCAGTGCATTTATCTTTATACAAGGTAAGCTGTGTTTTTTCTGAATAAATTTATTGTCGAGTTGAGAGTTTGGTGGACGAATATTGTAAGAAAAAGTCATTTTAAAATATATTTAGCATACATTAAGTAAAGTTCTACTTCCTCTTAATTGTCTTAATATGTAATGCATAGCTTAGTCTTATTAGTAATTGCTGTATTTATTAGACAAAGATTCGATCTTGTGAAACAGAAAACGTTAAAAGAAAGACATATGAATGTAAAAATCAAGGCCGAAACAAATGCATTTAATGCTATCCAGTTATAAGCCGCACGAAATTTCAATTTGGACTAATTCACTTTAAAACTTCACGCACATATCATTAGAGAAGGCTCAACTCTTAGAAAGCCATTATTTCCCCCAAAGAATGTAAAGTGTAAGTAACTCTTTTTATTACATGTGTATATTTTCATACAAGATGTTTGTATTTTTTTCAGCAAAATGATTGCGTTATTTGTTGCTTGTGTGACTTTGGGATTAGGTATGCTTTATTTTTTATGTTTAGTTTTCATTCCCAAACGCACACCAAAACAAGCTCTGAATCTGACACATACATTGTATATTCTATATTTGAATTATAGCATTGTCTTATTTGATTTAAAGGAAATTGTTAATATGTTAAAATCATATTGGGAATATGATATTAAAAAAAAATCTTAAAAAGGTATGATCTCTCGGAAGCAAAGAAAATAACATTATTATATGAAAATTGCAGACTCGGTTTAAAGAGATAATGGAAAAGTGCAACATCTCTCATGCCACCTAGCATCGGCTAAATCTATATATTTGATCCTCAATACTTACGTGCTGGATTAATGATCCTGACGGACAAGGGACAACATAATTACACTGAAGTGTAGTACGGGGAAACTTTTTTACAGCTGCCACATTGCATTTAATGCATGCTGTTGTGAAGTATAAAAAATTGAAATGTTGTGATCCCTTTAAAGCAATGAAGAAAAATGTAATATGAAAATTGGAGACCCGGTTTGATTAAAACCCTTTTTGTTTTCCATTTTCTAGTGGCCGGACAGGGAGAAGTGGCCTTCTCAGCTGGACTGACACATGATCAGAATATATTGCACGCAGAAAATGTCGTTTTCGACAAAGTGTTCACGAACATTGGTAACGGCTATGACGCAACTACAGGGATATTTACGTGTCCAATGGCCGGAACTTACACATTTCAGGTATAAGCCTCTCTCTGAATAAAATTCGACCTTATTTCTAATAATAGATTACTTATTAATACTTTGAAAATTACAACACATAAAAGGTTGCTTTGAAAAAGATATCACCCGAAATATCATGGTAGTTGCAACAATCATTTCTAAGTCATCTGTAAGCGAAGCGAAACGAAAGGCACAAAAGTTAAAACACGGAAAATAAGAAACAAAAATTAATACACGGAACGTAAGGTACAGAAAATGGAAACAGAACTTTGAGAAGATTTTGCTCGTTCCGAACAAGGCCTGTATACCAAGGAAATTACTTGATATCAAATTGTAATTTAATTTTTGCCAATGAATTTAATTGATTTATCTCCAGTTACAAAGTACTTTACTCATGCTCACATACGACAACAAGGTTCACTATCATACAACACACACACCAATCGTATCTAGGGGTCTAACATTCTCGAAATTATGTGGATAGCTAATGCAACACCTTTTTTTGTAAATGTTAATCATTATTTTGATCATTACTACGGGCCTGGTAATCACCTATATATTGTTTTAGCTTGATAGTACTTGCATGTGTCGTGAATCAAATTACCATTTGCTGAAATTGGCCTCATGTTAATAAATTTCCCTATTCCACCTTAATGTCTTTTAAGGTTTTTTGATATGACAGGAATGGAAATAATTTTGCAAAATCAATGTTCTTTTTGCTGTAGATCTAGACAAATAACATGTTCAGATTATTCACTCACTCCGTTTTTCAAGAATGATTAATATTCTAATTGTGAAAAATGTTCCAAAATTGAAAAGCGTTGCAACGCTCTTTACTCAAATCGGACTAAATTAGTACAAAATACGATTTTCAATTTATTCTTACTCTATTTCTTTAATATCTTTTATATATTGTACTGTTTTAATTGCCCAAGTTGATCTGCATGTAGGAAATTCAAATTTTATATTTTAGGTTTTTTGACCTCAGTGTGGTCCTTTTAATGTGTGAATTTATTTTTGCAGTTTCATACACTAGCTCATCAAGATAAATCATCTTGGTTAAATCTGTACAAGAACAAGGTTTACATTGCCTCCATATATGGTCATACAGTTAACGATTTTGCCGGAGGTAGTAACTCCGTTGTCCTTCCATTGGCTTCTGGAGATACGGTATGAACAACAAAATTGAGCCGCGTCACGACAAAACCAACATAATGGCTTTGCGACCAGCATGGATCCACACCAGCCTGCTCATCCGCGCAGTCTGATCAGGATCTATGCTGTTCGCTTGCAAACCCTATAACAAGTAGAGAAACTGATAGCGAACAGCATTGATCCTGATCAGACTGCATGGATGCGCAGGCTGGTCTGGATCCATGCTGGTCGCAAACCCATTACGTTGGTCGTGACGCGGCTCAAATTATTTTATTTTCTTTATGTCCTATCGACATTGTATCGATAATGCATCAATATTTCAGCTTTCCAATGATGGAAGAACTAATATGACCACCGGTGTAAGAGATGGCACCTAAGAAGAACCCCTAACCTCCCGATCTGAAGACAACAACAATCTTATACACTCAGAAAAGAGTTACAACAGTATATGAATGTACCTATTCAGGTCTTGCGATTACTACAACCGACTCTCGTATTTTGATCACCTTGTCCTATTACAAAAATAAGGCGAATAAATCATTTTGTCATATTTTCATGTTTTCACCTTTTGCTCCGCGGGGTTCCAGATAAAAACACGAAAAAACGACAATGTGACCATTTTGTAGTTCTTTCACTCGGGTGGGGCGCCAGGTAAAAACACGGAAAAAAACGACAATTTGACCATTTTATAGTTTTTCACTCGGTCGGAGCGCCAGGTAAAACACGAAAAAACGACAATGTGACCATTTTGTAGTTCTTTCAATCGGGCGGGGCGCCAGGTAAAACACGAAAAAAACGACAATGTTACCATTTTATAGTTCTTTCACTCGGGTGGGGCGCCAGGTAAAAACACGAAAAAAACGACAATTTGACCATTTTATAGTTCTTTCACTCAGGTGGGGCACCAGGTAAAACACGAAAAAAACGACAATGTGACTATTTTGTAGTTCTTTCACTCGGTTGGGGCGCCAGGTAAAAACACGAAAAACGACAATGTGACCATTTTGTAATTCTTTCACTCGGGCGGGGCGCCAGGTAAAACACGAAAAAACGACAATGTGACCATTTTGTAGTTCTTTCACTCGGTTGGGGCGCCAGGTAAAAACACGAAAAACGACAATGTGACCATTTTGTAGTTCTTTCACTCGGGTGGGGCGCCAGGTAAAAAACACGAAAAAAAACGACAATTTGACCATTTTATAGTTCTTTCACTCAGGTGGGGCACCAGGTAAAACACGAAAAAAACGACAATGTGACTATTTTGTAGTTCTTTCAATCGGGCGGGGCACCAGGTAAAACACGAAAAAACGACAATGTGACCATTTTGTAGTTCTTTCAATCGGACGAGGCACCAGGTAAAACACGAAAAAAACGACAATGTGACCATTTTGTAGTTCTTTCAATCGGGCGGGGCGCCAGGTAAAAACACGACAAAACGACAATGTGACTATTTTGTAGGTCCTTCACTCGGGTGGGGCGCCAGGTAAAAACACGAAAAAACGACAATGATACCATTTTGTAGTTCTTTCACTCGGGTGCGGCGCCAGATAAAAACACGAAAAAAACGACAATGTGACCATTTTGTAGTTCTTTCACTCAGGTGGGGCACCAGGTAAAACACGAAAAAACGACAATGTGACCATTTTGTAGGTCCTTCACTCGGGTGGGGCGCCAGATAAAACACGAAAAACGACAATGTGACCATTTTGTAGCTCTTTCACTCGGGCGGGGCACCAGGTAAAACACGAAAAAACGACAATGTGATCATTTTGTATATCTTTCACTCGGGCTTGTTTAAAGAAAATATTAATAATCCGTGGAATTCATCATAATTCCCCTCATTAGTTGTGGCTATTTATTTCTCTTTTTTTGTTGTTAAAAATGTCCTACCTTCTGTACGATTTTTATGTTTTGATTTATGTATATCTACATTATGTCTAATTGAATTTCTAGGTAGAGATCAGGGCAGTGGATGGATCTTACGGTACTGACACCAACTTGTACGGTCAACCTGATGAGATCTACACAACATTTAGTGGCTATCGAATTTCATCTTAAATATGTTAATATAAGTTTGAATATAGAAATCAACTCCAGTTTCAATTTAAAAATGTAATTATTTTATTTGAAAAATATACAACGTTTCGACTCAAAAGTCTTCATCAGGTATACTTTGTTTACAGGAAATGACGTCAACGTCATATGACGTCAAGGACAACAACGTCAAAATGTAATATATAATTTGGCGTATTAATGCTATATGTAGGATCTTTATAAAAGATACAAAACACTGGTGGAGATGCAGTAAAAAGCAATGTAAAATAAGAAAACCAGCATAAACTACATATTGGCATGAAATTAGTTTTAAGTCATATTAAGCAAAAATTAGAAAATACAATTTTTTATATATATATAAAAAATATAAAATATTATATAATATATTATATATTATATTAAAATGAAGAATTATAATCTACAAAATTAATAAAGTATTTTGGAATTCATCTTCATCATAAATATGTAGCATTGAAACTGGACAATAAAAAATTCTTAACAAACCATTTTGCTGAATTCTAGGTTAATCAGTAATTATTCTGAAACAAGTGTTTTAATAAATCAATGGAATCATTGCGTTCCGCTTATTAATTGAAATACTTGTTATGATATGCTAACATTTTAAAATGTGTCAGTGATACCCTGCATTCTGTAAGAGTTTATAAAAAGATACGACACGTAACAGTCATTAATATATAGAATTTTCATTCATGTCACCGTGTATTCTAAACGCTATAGGCGCATTTTTTAAGATGATGATGTATTTAGAAAGGAATTGGTCAAAATCAGTAAATATTTTGAAGCCCGTTATTATCCTGCAAATATATATAATGATGCATTTAAAAGGGTGACCTCTTTCATCATAAAATATGTTTTTTTCAACTTTAAAAGATACGGATAAAATCATTCCTTTTGTATGCACTTTTCATGCCTAATATTAGTAATATATTTAAATCAAAACTGGAATATTTTTAAATATTCTGAACATGAGAGTGTTCACCGTAGGTTACATTTTTTCTTTAGCAGAAAAGTAATAGTTTGCCATTTTCCTTACTTTAAGTACTTATATTCAGATTGACACTTTTTGCAGAATAAGTAATGTCCTAAGTAAGGACTGTTTTCACGACAACAACAGTAACTTCTATCAAATTGTATAAAGAGAAGAAAGATTATAGCTTGAAGCCATTACACATTATAATAATGCCTATTAATAATAACATAAAGGAAAAAAATGTCCTTAAAGAAAGTCCAACATGGACAAATGAAAATGTTGCAGGCTCAGTTTGATTGAGCCTGTTCATGGACGATAGTGGTAAATGCAAACTACCTTCCACACATCCTAGCACCGGCTTAAGCATAATTCACATTAACATGAACTCGTAAACTCTAGATTTTTTAACATCTGTGGATGAGTTCATATGGCGGTTACCATGGAACCTTCAATGTGACACGTTATTGCCATTCCACGAAAAGCGGCATATTACCACCAGGTTAAAAAATTGCGTGGACCCTAAACGAGAATATAATGAGTCAAACTAAATAGAGGGGATCGGAGGTTATGAAGCCTGCATACCGCAGATAAACTGTCAAAAGACACAATTAAAAAGCGGACAACATTCCCTAAGGGTGATTAAACGGTATTCAAGCGAGAAATACTGCAACCTTAAAACTTATTTTAAGTTGGAATTTCCAGCTATAATTATGTACTTTGTAAGTATTTAAAAAGGGTTTGCTACTTTTCGTTTCCTTAGATTTTAAGTTTCACCGACACTGAGGTCATGTTTAAACATTCCTGCTTTAGTGTAAAGAAAGAACTCAGATACCCTTTGCTGAGGTTTCCATCGGGGCCGAAATTGCAATAAGAACCCCCAAAAAGGCCTATCACCGTAGATTTTGTGACCTTTACTTTGTTCCTTGAGGCTATCACCGTGGATTGTATTGCGATGAGGACCCCTTAAAACGTCTATCACCGTGAGTTGCGTGAGCTTGAATGTATTTCCTGATGTTTTCATCGGGGTCGAAATTGCAATTAGAACCCCAAAAAAGGCCTATCACCGTAGGTTGTGTGACCTTTACTTTGTTCCATGAGGCTATCGTCGTAGATTGTATTGCGATGAGGACCCCTTAAAAGGCCTATCATCGTGGGTTGCGAAAGCTTGAATGTATTTCCTGAGGTTTTCATCGGGCCGAAATTCGAATGAGAACCCCCTCCGTAGGTTGTGTGACCTTTACTTTGTTCCATGAGGCTATCACCGTGGATTGTATTGCAATGAGGACCCCTTAAAAGTCCTATCACCGTGGGTGGCGTGAGTTTGAATGTATTTTCTAAGGTTTTCATCGGGGCCGAAATTGCAACAAGAAACCCCTAACTTTGTGAAACATTTCAGACATGGGCGGGCACCTGACTAGAACCACCGACCTTCCGTAAACTAGCTTGATAGATTCCTCACATACAAAGAATCCAACGTCATGACGGGCGTTTAAGCTCACCAGTTGTGTTTCTAGAGATTTAAAAGTCCATGTATCATTCATACAGAAACAGAAATCTATGTATAAGCTTAAAAATCGCTAAGTCTGCTGTAATCCTGTACAATTCACCTCGCCCTGTACTGTAACATTGAACGCATATAACGAACAGGAAAATAAGTTCATCTGGTCATTTTACTTTTATAATCGTTTCTAAACACAAATGACTAACATTTTGTAGATTTACTTTTTCAAGGCATGATTAAATAATGTCGGAATGGGAGAAAAATTCGTTGGTTCTGTCGATTCAAATTCTCAAACAGTCAAATCTGCATATTTATGAGACAATATAGAGATAAATCTGCGGTGCAAGGTCTGAGGATACCGGATCCTGTTCCTTACTAGCAAAGCACAAAAACTAAACTACATGTAGTAGGGACCGAAATAAAATCACCTACCTTTCCTCCCCACAAATAATCCTCCATCTTGAAAACCTTCTGTAACCGGAAAACGCGATACTGTAACACGTTCCTTGCGGTGGTGTAAGACAACTGCATACCTATAGACATATCATTGAATATAAAATCAAAATACTTTAGTTCACTCTTAAATGAACAATGTTCCTTAAACTGGTTGGGTATCAAAATGCAACAGAGTCGCTGTACTCATTGTTCAAAAATAGATTAATCTAATTCGTACATGTACCATCAACACATGTACATCTTGTTATGATGTAAGGGATGATATGTCATGTAATTTATCTGATGTAAAATATTTGATTCCATGTAAAAATGTTAACAGTGCTCCACACATATGAATTGTAACAGATTTGATATAAAACATTATCATGAAAACAACTACAAATGTACATGTAAACCCAAGGACTTACTATACATAATTTCTCTTTTATGCCTATTGATAAAGTAACACATCACTGGAAAAGTACTTTATCACCAAATGGAATGAATTCTAAAGTTCTGTTTTAAATTATGTCTCACTCTTATGTCTACACAGTGCTTAAAAAGTATAAATACCCGAGTACTTTCGGCGTATTATGCCTTCATCAGGGGTGTATTACATGTATAATGTGCACACAATAGTGCACAAAATCTCTATATATGTGTGTTCTGTAGAGTATCAAAACTAAATTGAAATGGGTTCATACAATCGCAAAATACATTAAATTAAAGAAATATATCAGTTCAATTTTTGATACTATAAAGTACACACGTATAGAGATTTTGTGCTCTCTCTCTCTATATATATATATATATATACTAACACGATATTTCAGACATGGCACGTGCAAATGCTATTAACAATGGCCAGTACCTTATTGTGTATACGCATCTTTAAGACATTTTTTTTGACAAATTTTCATAGCTGCTGTAGAATAACGTGACCATAGATAAGTTGTCAAACAGGTCAATATATTTATATAAGCTGACAGAGATAACACATTAATTTATGGTGCATAGAATGGTTTACAGAAATAAGCGGAAAATGAGCATTTCTAGTAAGATTTATTTACAAATAACTAAGATATTTGACTAGTGTTAGGGCTGAATATTTAACTTCCGGATCCGGTGAGTAAGGATTTAATAACAACTAAACAAGCGAGGTGGCCTGTTGATCCCTTAACCATTTTCGGGGTGAAACAAAACATAAATTGCTGTCAATATGTCGAAATAACACGATTTAACTTACTTACTGTCTTAGTGGAGGGTTATTGTTGTGTCATTTTCTACTTGTCAGCCCATTTTATACCTAACAGTACCGGTTCATATTACAAAATACCTTCTTGTGCTCGAAATACTAAAAGGATAAAAAAAACACAACAACAACATATATACATCCACAGCATTTACAACTACACATCACGTATGCGATTTGTTGAAAGCTACACCGTGAAAATACCAAAATGTGCTGTTGGCAATTTTGCAAAGGAAAATATTATGTCATGATCATAAATCCATGGAAAGATACTACGGCATCGTGTACCTGCTGCAAAATGCTCCCAATCAGACTGGCTTTTTTTTCTTCTTCTTTTTTATTGTAATTATCGTGTCAACTCGAAGATAAACTAAAATCTATGTTTTTATTCTGAGAAATCGTTAAAATATCAAAAGATAGTTTAAAGCCTGAAAACGGCATATTTTTTTAGGAAAGACAAAAGATTTTACCAGCATTTTCACCATGTGATCAGATGACGTCATAAAGCAAAGTTTACGCCACAAGATCGGACAAAGTGTCCTTTGGTCCCCCATTTAATATTTCGTTTTTATGTTAAAATATTTTTCCATGATAGAAATGATATTTAGTTATCTTGTTACTCATTACTAATACAATATCTTTTTTCTCTAAACATTGCAGCTTTTTACCTATTTGTCACGTGTCTATGCCACGTGGTGACATCATTTGTGTATGGAAATAATGAACGTAAGTATTAATATACAACTAACATCGATGAGAAACATTGTGTTCTATTTGAGAAAAACAAAATAAAACCAAACAACAACGGAAAAATAATTTTTCGTTCATTTGTAATCTAAGGGAAATAACTTCGGCCGAATATGACATTGAATTGAAAGTAAATTTCCTTATTGTAGTTTAGCATGTCTAGCAAGCGGCCGGTACAAATATATATTAAATTGAATAATGGTTCGATTATCTATTTGTTGGCAATGTATATTTGTATGCATTTACATAAAATCTAAATTTCAATTATACATCATTAATATACAACTTACATGTATTCATCTATCTTTGACTGACTTTATTTTCAAAAAGGAGATAATTCAGTGAGCATTGGTATGATAGAACATTCGTAGTTACCTCCCTTAAGTAGTGAATATATTTGTTAAATTACTTGAATATTTTATAATTATTAATTATATAATCATTAAAAGTCAAGCGTATTGAACATGTTACGAATGCTTCAAAGTAGTCCTGGGTAATAGGTATAATCATAAAACATGAGGTTATTGAACATATATAGAAAAACTTCCATTAAACGAATTCTTCAGATCCCCAAACCAGAGGTAAAGATGACCCCTGCGTACCAAATCCGTGTCACCATCATGGAAAATGTCATCATTCCCATACAAGTCCTTTCTTCATATGCGATTGCGTTCATTATGCGACTGGAGATTTATGTGAAGGTAAAACGGAAAGAACATTGTTAAAGCATCGGATGTCAAAGTTTATAATGCACTTATGCTTATTGTAATACAAAAGAATTATCATTTACCTATACCTTACATACTCTGTGTCAAACAGAATGTTAGGGTTTCACTTTGGATGATGATGATGATATGAATTTAAGGATGGGTAGTTTACAAGACATTGCTTGCGCCGTCTCCTTGCTCCTTTTTTTATCTTTTTACTGGAGAGGAAACGTGTTAGTTCAAACGTATTTATCACACAACAGTGACAATACCAAATACATACGTGTAAGTGACTAAGAGTAAGGATAATAGTGATGAAAAAATGGAGAATATGACAATGTGACTTGCCGATACGTAAAAAGCAGTTAAATCAAGTTAAAGCTGACAAATTCATCACCTGTGAATCAGAAGTAAAATGGTGTCGAGTTCATCATATTATATTAAGATAAAAAAATCATGAAAAAAAGCAGAATATATAAGGATACGTATAATTACTACTTTCAGTAAAGCCTTGCTCATCTTCTCCTTGCCAAAACAACGGAGTGTGTGAAAATAGGAAAGACAGTTTCCATTGCGAATGCCCAAATGGTTACCATGGCAGCTTATGTCAGCGTAATTATATTTTTGTTCGGTATATTTTAGCACAGATGCAGGTGATTTTGAGCGAACAGTGTTTGGTTTAAAGTTCATTTGATCAAGAAAGATAAGTTATCCGCCCATGTATGAAAATATCAAATACGCAAAGAATGGGAACATTATGTCTCAGGAATGAATACATTTGAGCCGCGTCACGACAAAACCAACATAGTGGGTTTGCGACCAGCATGGATCCAGACCAGCCTGCGTATCCGCACAGTCCGATCAGGATCCATACTGTTTGCTTACAAACCCTATAACAAGTAGAGAAACTGATAGCGAACAGCATGGATCCTGATCAGTCTGCTCGGATGCGCAGGCTGGTCAGGATCAATGCTGGTCGCAAACCAATTATGTTGGTTTTGTCGTGACACGGCTCATTTCTTTTCTGCAAGAATGTTTTCATGCAAGATGATATCTAGGTTCTCGTGAAAGAAAATGTAGATTGTGGTTTTTAATTTTCAAAAATGTAGCAAAACGTTCACAAAAATGTGTTTCCAATACAAAATACTTAAACACACTTTACCTACTCTAATTTAAGGTTATACCGATAAGATCACTTTTTTTCATATTTCTTTTCATATATAATGTGCCTTGATCACATACTTTGTTAAACAGTTAAGTGACAAGCAACAAAGTGTTTTGTCAAACATTGTAGAGTTTCTTATATCTTTAATTGTTATATACAAACTGTCCCATATTGACAAAAATTGTTAAAAAATTAAAAATGAAATAGTTTATTTATAATTAATTTTATAATTTAGATGAATAAAGATAATCCAGCAAAGATATTAAAAAAAACCCAGTCCCCCAAAAATTTTAAGAGACTTATTACGTCATTCCTTCTGGTAATACATGTAAACAAAATATAAGCAAAAATTATTATCATATATCTAAATAAAGTACAAACCCTTCGACGAAAAATATTATATCTAAAGAGTTATTTTATGAATTATTTCTTCAAATTATGATAGAGTTCATATCAAATAATTTATTGTTTATGATTGCAATCAATATTTCTAAATAAACCATTTAAGTATTTAATACCATTCTTGTCATGACGTCATCATCTGTAATTCAGAATGGTGTTGCTTTTTTACAGCTTACCATACGTGTGATAAGTACAACTCTGTGTTTCGAGTCGCTGGAAATGTCACTGCAATTAATCAGAATGCATCCGAGTGTGCTTCCGGTAGACATTCGTCTCCTGAAGCTTACGTCCTTACATACTGTGACGTCAATAACACGTCATCGTGGAAACAAGGAATCAGGGTAAGTAAACACTCTACATACGACACATCCAAAAATAAAGCAATTTTATTCGGCATGTTACATTTCTTTTCGATATCATAAATTTCAGACGTTGCAATAAGAATCGATAACTAAATTGTTATGCTATTTTTATTTTCAAAGAAATATACTAACTCTGAATCTTTCGGCAATAGACTCTACCCATCGTCGTCTGATCATGTACACTGTCAGCTTTTGTGTCAGTACTTATTACTTGTTTTAAAAGATGAGGGCGACTATTTACAATATTTAGCTTGCTACGTGTCAATAAACAAGTTTTCATTGTTATATAAAAAGTAACGAAAACACAGAAAGAGCATCGAAACACGAGGTCTACTGATTTGTACGAGGGGACTAAGCCCCCGAGTATTGATTAGATTGCCGAGTGTTTTGATGTTTTTCTCTCTTGTATCATTGTCAAACATAAAAAACACGTTCCCTGTTGTCAAATTATGAACCCCAAGAAAAAGTAACCAATGAACGAGCATTTCGCTTTCCCTTTCTCTGCCGTCACAATAAGTAAACCCATGCAAAAAAGAGCCAGTCAATGGGCATGCTATGGAGTGCAGGTAACTTATATCTGCACTCAAATTAACGCACTGTGCATGTATATGTATAAGAGTTAACTATGATACATTTTCAACAGAAAGGTCTCCAAACTATGATATTACACTCTTAGGTTTATTAGCTATTATGTTTGTAGGTCATGAACGAATGTGACACCATACCGTCCTACACCCCAATAGCTGAATTCGACAATGGCGTTTTTAAACCAGTCATGTTTCAGCGGAATTTTCCTTGGATGCCTTAAAAACGAAACTGGAATAAAGGTAACAGCCATGAAGATCTTACAGCCATGAAAATCTTATCTTAATAAAAGAATAACAGATGCATAGAATCAGGTCACACGTTCTTTTGAAGTAGGGGCTTCAAAAGAGATTGACCATTATTGACCATCAATAGATAGCTTGGTCAGACAATACAGATAATTGAGCCGTGTCGCGACAAAACCAACATAATGGGTTTGCGACCAGCATGGATCCAGACCAGCCTGCGCATCCGCACAGTCTGATCAGGATCCATGCTGTTCGCTATCAGTTTCTCTACTTGTAATAGGGTCTGTAAGCGAACAGCACGGATCCTGATCAGACTGCGCGGATCCATGCTGGTCGCAAACCCATTATGTTGGTTTTGTCATGGCGCGGCTCATATGCAAGCTAACCTGGCTTAATACTCGTGGCAAAAGTCGATCACCTATGGAACCAGCAGGGTAATATTCTGAGACGGTGCCTAACAGCAAATATCAACTTTAGTAATTAATTATGCAAGACAAAAGAACAATTTTCAATTCGTTCTGTTCCAGAAAATCACGCAGTCAAACCAAATTTATGGAAATCTTTAGAACATTACGTGATTTCAAATTATACAAATATTAAGCGTTTTGAAAGTCTTTTAGCACTGGATGATGTATCAGATGGTTTAAAGATATATAAATTCGTTTAACTACATTTTACACGTTTCGGCCACATACTGCATTGACGTACATTAAATATTACGGAATTCCTGCTTCATTTTCACATTTATACCCAATTACTTGATATTCAAACTAAGGAATTTGATTCATTCTTTCATTCTTGGCGGTAAAAGATGGCCCGTCATTGCTCCTCGCTGTAACAGTGATGGAATTTCACAGCGATCAGAACATGTTTTATTCTGAGTTTGAACCAGGTTATGTTGACCTCCGGTATGAGAAAACTGTAATTGTCGGTTATTCATGAAATTAAGCTTTTGTTTTACTACAGAGATGTTTCTTTTCACTTTTGAAGATGATAATGCAGCGATGTGACGCAAATCCAACCATTGTACATATCACCGGCGGTCAGTCCAGCTTCGACCCATTTTCTTATTTTACTATTATATAGATTATATAGCTGTAGCTTTCACTAATATATTTTTTATTAACTTGTTGTTTTATAATCATTTTTATGATGCACCTGGCGCTAATCCTTTCATCAGTCGAAATTTGAATACGAGTCTGTGAATAAGAAGACATGAAACATTTCTAAAATGTGTTTGGTGTGACCTATAAGCATTTGACAATCTGTGTTTGTGATATGTTACTATGAACCAAATATGTGTACTTACCCGAGGTGGTGTTTAAAGTTCACAGAGAATACAATGGCAAAATTATAAAATGCACGTGACTCCTCTTTTGGATCGCGAGTTGATTTTTTTGTTTCTTTCAAGGCACATTATGCCTCAGAAATCCATAGTTTTTAAATGTCGAACATGTGATAAAAGGTATGCTTTTGAAAAAAAGACTACAGTTTAAGATGGATTATGTTGTACTTTTCATTATAACCCATGTGCAGACTCAATCAAACCGAGTGTGCAATTTTCATGTAATTTT
Source organism: Ruditapes philippinarum (assembly GCF_026571515.1). Taxonomy (NCBI): domain Eukaryota; kingdom Metazoa; phylum Mollusca; class Bivalvia; order Venerida; family Veneridae; genus Ruditapes; species Ruditapes philippinarum. The sequence goes on along the minus strand of NW_026862198.1, from coordinate 103,854 downwards.
GTTGTGATTAATGCTTCCGAAGATCACATCGTATCCAGATCTTTATATCATTGGAAAAATACTTGAAAAAGTGTAAGTAGTTTTCAGGATGTACACAAAAACACATTGTCGATCCAAAAGGCGATCATGCCACGCGGGCAAACTATTATGTGCAACATCCTTATTGTGGTAATATTAAAGGTGTAAAAGAAGGTATCAAAAGAGAAAATGTTAAAATTGATAACGTCTACTTGCTGTCTCAGCGTTTGCAGAAGCAATGCAGCACATTTTCTGGTGAGCAACAAATTACTAATATTCGTCATAGATTTATATGTACTTTACCGATAAACTGATCATAGCGAATCATGTTATATAACTAGTGTTTTCAAGATGAAATGATTTATGAGAATCAACATAGCAAATTCAATAATCATTTTAGAACATACTTAATGTCAATGTGTCTGAGATAATGAAATTATTTGTTTTCTTTTTCTTCTTTTCATTCAAAACTTAATACCAATTCTATATCAATTACCTTATTTGAGTGTGAATTTCAGGCTATTTGCAATAATAAATGTATAGTTTTCTCACAATTTTGAGAAATTGACACTTGCATTCAATTACATGTGAAAATCAGGAGAGTAAATAATCGTATAAATTTTGATAAACAAGAACAGATAAATGAATTTGAATTTGTATCATATCTCGATTTCAAAGTTTATTTTTCCATGTGTTAAGATCGATATGTGGAAAACGAGTGGTTCTGTGCAAGAGTATTTATGGCATTGAAAATAAATGTACAAATAATCTAAGACTAATTAGAGCCTGTATATTCCCACGGTGCCCCGTGAGTGCCATCGAGACACAGGCATAACTCGCACACAAAACCACGAACGTTCGACAAAAACTCGAAACCACGATGAAGAAAAGTTGAATTTGCGATGATGATATATGTCAAAAATACAATGGTTAAAAGTCGACAATATGATGGTGAAAAGTCGAACCAACGAAAGGACGATGGTGAAGGTCCGAAATTACGGTGGTGAAAACACTAAATTTAATCGTTCTTTCGACTTTTCGTGATTGTAATTAGTGATAAGTAATTATATCTCGGCAAATGCAAACACTGCTTTGAATTAACTGATACATGTACATGTAACAAATTTATCCGTAGTTTTATTATTGTTATAATTATTAATAATATTTGTTTTTGGCAAGGATAAATTGCTTTATCTTTTTAGTACCCTGACCTACGTACTATAAACAACAGAAAACATGATAAAACCATTTAATATCACTTTAGAATAAGGGGAAAATTACAAAATCAAAAGGTGAACAATAATGTATTGGATTTTTTTACGAGTACATTTTCAATACACACGTTGAATAATTTCACTCACTGTAAATACAATGTTAACTAAAGTCTTCTTACATGTTAAAATTGCCATGAAAATACCAAATCTTAAGTAATACATAATATACAGCCATGAATGACCAGATACCCCTTTATCACCAGCTATATTTGATCAGATTATCCAACCAATTTAAATCATGTTCATACTGTTGACATTGTTGATGAGCTCTATAATGATTTGATGCATTTGCAAACAATGAATGAAGTGGAGCACAGTGTGTAAATAATTGTTGATGACGTGAAATATAAACAAATTACTTTAAACTATTGATTACTTTACAACAGTAGAACACATATTAGATTGATAATTTATGATACAACTGTAACATGATTATCATCGAAATCGAAAATACAAAACACTATTTCCTCCACCAACATTATGAATCTTAAAATTTAGTTAATGAATACTTATTTATGAAGATAGTACGTATACGTAAGAAAGCAAGCACAAGTTGAAATGATATGTATACTTTAGTTTATATATTTAATGTTTTGTTACGATTTATATAAAATCTGTTAAGTAGTGATTACAGAGAGAGTTTCAAAAAAGGTTTCCAAGCTTCCTACTTAATCTATGTACATTATTATATTTTTACATAGCTTTCAAGTAGTCATGAAAATATCAGTGGTCTACCTGATATTCAAAATTCAATTCAAACATCTCAATGCCGTATTTCATGAACGTAATACATTCACTTTGTCAATTCTTAAAAATTGTTGGGCATCAATAATTCACGCCCTACTGTGCATTTAGCAGGTGGTTTTGAAATTGAAGAATATTTAATTGGTTTGTTTTTACTAGCTTGTTTTCATATTCTAAAATTGGAATGATATGAAAAATGCATGTTGCAAAGGTTCACTGAAAATCTTGTCACTGACACAAATTTAAGCAATAGATTCTGCTTCGACTTTGTAAAGTTTTTCTGATCATTCATCAATAAAATATTTTGAGATGTTTTAAATCCGTTGACTTTTCTCAGTGACAAACTTTATAAATGAGAAAGCTGATGCTAGTGAAATGTATTATACTTGTGCCATCTATGCTGAAGTCACAATGGCTTTTTCCCCTATTTCTTGACGTTTTTGATGTAAAAAAAGTATGGCATATCAATATGTGTTGTCATTTGTTGAAATTAATCGTGTTCAATACTCAAAATGTGGTTTTGGTCTGGCTTCTTGATATTATTTTCTTTATATGCCTTAGAAATATTTCAGTCTCTATTTTTACCCTCGACAATAATTGTTTGTTCTCCAATGGTTCACAAGTGTTATTATTGTGTTCAACAAAATAAAAATACTTAACCCAGCTTAACCAGAAACAATATATTTTTGAAACATATGTTCAATAGTAACCATGATATTGTTAAGGAAATAAATAAAACTAGTATACATAAAATATAAAAACCAACTTGAATAAACAGATATAATGTTTTATAAAGGTACACATGTTTTATTTGCCCTTTTTGCAACAAAACACTAATGCATAATGACAATATTTATCTGTTGCCATTGAGCATTTTATTTGGCAAGATTAACATTAAGAAATGATGAAAAGAATCTTGTCACTCTTGCAAAATTGTTTTAATTTCGCAATATGTTCTATTTCTAAAAATAAAAATGTAACAATTGTTTGAAACAACTGTTTAAGGACATCTGCTTAAAATTATACAAAATCTTGGGTGAATGTCAGTGAAGAACAAAACAGATGTTTATTTTAATCAAAGATTGAATTTGGAGAGTACACATGTAATCATTTCCTTTGTCCTACGAATCTGTTTCTAGCTTTGGTATGTAAGTTACTCGAAAACACACACATACGCACGCACGCAATACACACATAAATAAATCCTACATCATATGTCAATATAGTATTAACTTAATAATAGCAATGCTTTTATGATTTTGCTATGTTTGTCTGTATATATTTGAAGAAATTATGAAATTTATTACATCGCATAACAGAAAATAATTGGGTTGGATTTATAAAATTTGTTTCCAAAACGTAATGATTTTAATTTTGTAGACGAAAATTGGTTCGCGATGTCTTTAAAAATATTTAGACACTTGAAAGAATAATTAATATTATCCTCAGGCTTATCAATAATTCACGCTGATGCAATTCAATCGGCAGGTGCCATTTAAATAATATTGAACATTTTTTGTCTTCCATTTGTCCTAATTAATTTTACGACATTCCCTTCATGTTTTTGTTAAATTGTTGATGTGATTATTGCAGAGGAAAATGAGTGATGTCCGGAACTATCCACAGAGGTCCGGGTTTGCTTCGACTCCCTGATGTCCCTTATGGATGCATACTTTTTTTTCAAAATCACATAATCATAATAAATTACGCTAATGTTCAGCTTTAGTAGGAAACGTCAAGACATTTACTTATGACAATGTTTTACATGTTAACGTAAAAATGTTTTCATATTTTTAATATTCTTTAAACTTACATATTATCGAGATTTACTGAAATAGTTACTTTTTCATTACATTTTTAGTCAGCTAATTTCTATCATTTTCTTTATTATCACCTTGAAAAACAGTAAAACATAATTAAACTGAGGTATTTTAACCTGACAGAAATTGAAAAAAAAAAATGTTTCCGAGTTAAATGTTCTCTACACTAGAAACCTATATGCAAAATGTCAGTTCAGTCGCTCACTCCGTTTTTACCAGGATAATTACTCAAATTGCGAAAAAATGACACAATATTAAAGAACGTTAAGACGTGTTTTCACTCAAACCGGACTAACACAATAACAAAATACGATCTTTAATTTATTTCTGAGTATATAACTTAGTTATTTTTGAATATATTTCTTTTGTAAGTGCCCCAGTGGATCTATGTAGGAAATCTCTATTAATTTCATTGGATTTCCTTTAACATACAAAATCTAATTTCTTGAAAAAGAAAGTACACCCTAAGAGAATTCAAAACAATCAAACAGATATCAAAGAAAGGACATTTGATGAAAATGTATACGATACGTATTTGAGAGCATATGATACTACTTTGCTTAAAACAATGCCCTAGTCAGGGATAGTTGTTGGCATTTATTCTACACTTTACTAATGTCACATGACGTTGAGTTGGCATTTTATATATGTCATGCAATTCCGTTGTGAATATGGTGCGGCCAGACAACAGACAATTTTTTCCTGTCCATCATACTGTTAACACATAAATTGGCAATTTTCATGATGTACAAAGGAAATAATGAAGCACGAATATTCTATTGAGAATATGCTACAATCAGGTGCCAGAATATAAATCATTGCTGGGATTTTATTTTGTTCATATCATTATACAATCTAACCCCATTTTTTGACAACCCTTTATTCGAAAACACGGCATTTTCCGAAGTAGAAAGCACTTTTATTACTTTTATTTTCATGCATAGTAGATTACGTTTTAAAATATTATATAAATTAACACACAATCAAGATAAAAAGAGAGTAAAATATTACATTTAAAATAAAATGTAAATGATAACTTACGCACATTTAAATAATTAAAAAAAAAATCACTCAGTGTACCTCTCATTAGATAGCATCAATCTTTTATTGATTACAGCTAATACTCGTTAAATGTTGAGCAAATCTAGAATAAAGAATAATATGCTAAAGTCACCTATATTTTTAACAATAATATCCCTGATCCATACATAGACGATTCACCTCTTAATTTTAGATTAAGATAATAGTCAATGCATTGACTTTTATGTGAACATGCAAATATATAAAATTGCCATGAAATAATTGGTTGAGCATCACACAAACGTCAATGTTGAAATGATATAAGATGTTGTTGGTGTCTTCACAAAAAGGAATTGAAATTGAAGCCTAATTGATCGTTTATAACATTTTTGTCTTTGTTTGGAAGTTGCTAGAATATATTCTGACTTTCATGTAGCCAGTAAAATGATTAAGTAAAACAAAGGTCGCCATTGGTTTACTTAAAACTCTCAACTATAATATAAATACAGTTTCATAGTTTCTATGAAATTAAATACTAGTACTAGTAACCGACAAAGATATCATTTTTATTTTTTCTTTATCTAGTAACCCGATATTGCAAGACAAAACTAATTTTCCTTTTTTATTAGTATAACATTGTGCAATTAAAGTGTCATTTATTCTAGTTTGTGACTTTCAACTTAACAAAGAAGCATTCGTTTATTATGTAGGCGAATTATCAGACTATTCAAATATTCTACGATTTAGATGTAACTTATGTAATTAGTAGATAAAAAACAACATTTACATGAGCAAAACGTACTGAATGCCAAGGCATCAACATTATATAAAGTACATGATTGGATAACACATATAAAGGAAATATGTTATAGAAAATATTTGTTTGTTTTTGTGTAAGAAAACATCTTACACAAAAAACAAACAAAATTTCTTTTTATTTTATGCTTAAATACAAGTTAAAATGAAATTTACTCGAAATCAACTATACTATCAAACCTGTTTTCCCCACCGGTAGCCCTCAATTTCAAACCTATTTCTTATAAATACATGAAGTATTGAGCAAAAAAGTCACACAAATCAACGTTAAATGGTTATTTTTTATCTATTTTACATAAAAAATGACGATCGCTTATTTTATTAGTTAAAACATACAATTCTAGAAGAAGAAAAATGTTACATGACGATATATTTCTCGGAAGTTTTAGACTGGCATTGGAAATGAAAGCGACCGCCCTTTTAAAAGTTGTGTATTTCACGGGTTAAAAATATGTTTGGTGTTTCATTTGGATTTGTTAATTATACATGCATTTATAAGAAAGAAAACTTATTTGAGGATTGTAACAGACAATGAATAATTGTTGACATATGAGTAAACAATCTAGAAGCCACAAGGAGTTTGGAAAACATGGACTGTTTTAAAAGGCTGTCTTACAGCACGGGGTTGTTTACTTATCCTTCGGGCTTGTGTCTGTCATTGCTTTCACACATTACATTACTGTATTGCTCAAAGGATACTTAAATATGCCAAATATATCATCAACAGCAGTTTTGAGTGTGGAAGGAAGTGCATTGTTTTGACTTTTAAAATGAAATAATAGAGACGATGTTTGTGTGATTGTTAAACTGAATGAATTGAAATGCGTTTTTTATTACGTTTGAAATCTAAGTTGTTTATCAATTTCAGCTTTGGTACGCTCTAAACAGCCCTGACAATGTCGGAATTGCAAGCAAAAATAAAATTGAGGTACCATATGGGGAAAATCTTTAAAAAGTAGTCTCTTCATTGAAAAGTGTGAAATTATATTTTGATAATTTTTACTGTGATTTTCACTGATAAATCAGATATCAACTCAAAAGCATAAAATTGATTTATTAATTTTTATATTTCAATATTATAACATATTACTAATGATATATTACTATATTTATTTCCAAATTCAAACTTTTTGACTTCAGTGGAGTTCCTTGAATGAGTTCAAAACTGGATAGCTGTTTGATAAAGACTAATGTAAAAAGACAAAAAGGTAAATGCTACTACAAGATATTTTTATGAGTTTGTTAAAGTACCTCCAAAATAATAAAAAGAAAAAAAGATACAGAAATAAGTTCAGTATAGTATCACTAAGATAACATTTTAAACTATGCTTAAAACAACATATTTGTAAATATATTCCTACATGGATGATTAAGCCTCAAGAATGAATGCTGCTTATCAATAATGCACAGCAAGACGTGTATTCATGTTTTGTAAATTTGATAAAGATGTTAAAATAAAAGCCAACTGGTTCTACTTAAGTATCATTTTTTTGTTAAAAGCTTTGCAATGATGGAGCCATTAATACAAAGTAAAACGACTTTGTTACTGCAACTTTACAAAAATCCTACATCAGTTGACAAAAATACATGAAAAGCATGGAAACATGGACATGGAAACGTAAATTTGCAATTAAACTTATGAGAAAGTACAATTATTTTTCAAGGTAACAATGGGTTCATTAAACCCTGTTAGATGCGAGTCGTTCTTTTCTATTTCACACCATACTGGGGCAAAATTGGGATGTGGGAATGTACGGGAATGCTGCACCTCATGCGCAGCTTCACCTTAATTTTCTGGCATATGAATATTATTTAAACATTACACACAAAGTACGTTGGGAAACAAAGTTTATGTTTTTACAGATTTGAAAGAATAGAAACGCATAATACAACATTTCTTTCCCAGGGTGAGTATGAAGTTTGCTTGTTTATGCATAATGGAATAGAAATTAAAAAAACAGTCTAATCAATACATGTTGAGCAGTCGAAATTTGCTTCTAGATGTCTCTAAAGAAATGAAGTTGCTTGAATAAATAATAATAATTGAGCCGTGTCTTGACAAAACCAACATAGTGCGTTTGCGACCAGCATGGATCAAGACCAGCCTGCGCATCCGCGCAGTCTGATCAGGATCCATGCTGTTCGCTTACCAACTCTATTACAAGTAGAGAAACTGATAGCGAACAGCATGGATCCTGATCAGACTGCGCGGATGCACAGGCTGGTCTGGATCCATGGTTGTCGCAAACGCACTATGTTGGTTTTGTCGTGACACGGCTCATATTTCGTTCGAAAGAAAGAGGTCTGATCAATTATTCACGAGATGCAATGCAGTTGGCAGGTGCCTAAGAATTTAAAGAACATTATTTTTTTTGTTTTAATTCAATTTGTATCATAATACCATTGCACCATTGCGTTAATCCTTTAAAATAATTAATTTGATCAAAGCAAAGGAAAGGGTATAATGTTCAGCGCCTGTGACATGACTCTTCGTGTATAGACCTTTTTGCTTCGGCTTCATCATTTAATAGAGAAAAACGAAATCCCTAAAGAAAGCCCAACATTGCAAAATTGAGAGTGTTGCAGGTTCGGTTTATAGACCGTAGTGGTAATTTCAAGCTATCGTCCACGCCCTTAGGATTGTCTTAAGCAGAAGTCAACCTTTAACATGAACTGGTAAAATTTCGAATTTTGAAAATCCGCAGATGTGTTCATATAGCGATTATCATGAAACCTTCAAAGAGACACGTTAGCGTAATTCCATGAAAAGCCCCAAGTTAAAAAAATGTGTGGCCCTAAACGAGAAGAAAAGCCATTTGAACATATTCCGATGCAGGTGTTTCAAAATGTTCTATGTTGACAACGTATTTTGACTTTTTGAAATTACAGATCAATAAAGATTGTAATCTTTCAATTGAGAAAGTTAGCCCAACTAATAAAAAAAAAACTTGCAAATACGTTCAAATACAGGTAGAGACATACAGAATGTAATAAACGTGTAGCTATATTCAAAACGTCTTAACATTTGATGTTTGATTAAATCCGTCATTAAAAGGCCCATTTTTCCCCAGAAAAGGCGTTTTTTTATTCTCATATTTTATTGGCAGGACGACCAATTGCGCGAATGGAATTTAATCCTTTGCACCATTGGCTTCAACACAGAGTCCTTTTTCATTATCATTATACGAGATACACATTAGCCACATGCGACTAAAGGGGTAATAAATGAAAAACAATAGCTTTTTTATTTTTGGTGTAATTTGATAATTGTATAATCAACAATTGTCAAAACTGTTTCTGGATGGCGGAAGAAAAGATTGAAGTTATGTTGCCCTAGATTCTAATAATATATGTGAAGGGCAGTTAGTTTTTCCTTAATTGAAAATAACATAAAAAACTGCAAAATGAAGATTGATGCCATATAAAGGGTTATAATTTTGCTATATCTAATAGTGGTAATACGTCATTTTTGTATTCACAAAATAATGCGATGCGAAATACAAAGGCTTTAACGCGACACAATGACGTTTATTTAAACTTTATTCTATCTCTCCTGTATCTCGATTGGACTTCTCATTATGACACCTACGAGTAATTTTGGGAGATAAACAATCGCAATATCTTGACTAAAAAATATATTTCTAAGCGACGTGTGGCTCACACTGTTGTTTTGATTTTTCTGTAATTTCATTTATTTTAGTTTATGGGTTTCTTAATAGCCATCGAACATACTCAGTGAATTAAATAGACAACCGTAGGTTTATTTGAATTTATAAAATTATATATACTACTATTATAATATTTTTTACAAAGTATGTATAGCTTTTTACTTAAAATTCATGGACCCTTGGGTTTATGGTAACTCATCAAATCCAGTATTTGTTTTTTGTGTTTGTTTTTTTGTTTTGTTTTGTTGTTCAATTACTAGCCCGCCGTTCCTTTCGAAGTATTTGGGATGAGCATCCCCATCGATTATGGCTGGTACTAGTTTTTCTCTAATGGCATCGTTCAATTTCTAGTAAGAGAGATTTACACCAGAATAACAGAAGACTCACTCTCGCGCGTGCCTTAACTGAGCCAAAGCAATCCTCCGGAAGGACGACCCACAACAGAGAGGAAGACTAAGGTTATTATCACAGTCATTGGTTGCAGGTGTCGTGAAACGCCTTGAGGTGCCACGGAGGGCTGGTAAACTTAGTACTAAGACCTCCTAAGCGGGGTTTTTCATTAGACCACAAGTTCAAGTTCGTTAATGTTCTGAAAGCCTAGACACACCTCCCAACACAATACAAATCAGCAAGTATTTAATTTGAAGATGAAGTTAAATTCACACAAAATCTCGACGCCCATAATAACGTAATCAAATGGTATGCTAGGACCAAGAACTATGGAAATAGGAGATCTTTTCTAATATTGGTTAGAAAGAATGGTTCAAATGCGTTCATGATAAATGTTATAATACCCGTTTCTTCCTCAGTTGGAACAACATTTATCGATTGATCCAATAATTTACGGAATTAATCCATAGGTTGGTCACAATAGGGTATTATTCTAAAACCAAATATAGGACCAATTAATACAAAAATTCTTTAGATGTAGGACCTTATTCTGAAAAATCTTAAGCATTACTTGATCCCCATCTCTCATTATGCAACGCAAAACATTCATTCATCTCTTTCTCTATTGAACGAACAGAAGGTTTCAGCGACCGTGTGAATACGAGATTCTTATTCAGACGCAATATTAACCAGCCAAAAATTGCTTAGGAACTGTTCTTTATTGGGGGGCCTATACCATCATTACATGAGGTGTGTGGCGAATCCTTACCGCTGTTCTAAAGTACCGTAATTGTTCATGAAAACGTTCACCCGCGCGTGCAATTAATCCACATGATTATTAGCAGATACAATTTTGGCAACGAACTACTAAATAGCATCCAATAACATGCCATAGATTGGCGCCCTGTACATAGCCACAATAGGAGTTCCGTTAGACGAGCGGTAGCCCGAGAAAAGGCACGAACATGGATAGATCAGCGCTGGCCCATGGGTACTCTGAGAAATAGGACAGGTGGAGACAAATAGGTGGGCGCGCATCCCCGAATAGGCTAGGGGCCGCCCGAAGGTTGGCTTTAATTTTTTTAGTATTATTCTGGAATGGACAGATACGAGGTATTCTCCACACCTACAGAAATACCAAATAACTCTTACTACAAATTTATTTTTTATTTCCATAGCATCACTCTATTCTTATAAGAAGTATACGAATCTAAGGCAAGCAAAATTTACAGTGCAGCTCAAATCCAACTGTATTTGATTAGGATCTTTGGCTTGAATTAATTATTTATTATATGTCTAGTTCCTGCATATACTGCAAATTAAAGAGCAAAACACTCTCATAACTCACCTGGAAAAAAGAAATGTTCCGTTGTAGTATACAATTGTTTATCAACGGGCGATCAATTACAAACAGTTCCATCAGTTAAAATATTTACAATAATAACATGCATAAAGTTTTGGTAATTGAGATATACACTTAAACACAACATTAGTTTCAAACGTGCCTATTTGGGTAATTATCATTCCGAAGTCTTTTCTTTTTGGCTGAAAATCGGACTTTAGTACCAAGTACTTTTGGCATATTATAATGCCTAAGGGATTATTTCAGATTCAAATGTACAAACAAGCATACTATAACATACAGTTGAAATTAATACTCATAATATTATAATTTATTTTGGGACTTAGATTGTTTTGAAATTTAATATGACATGATATACTCTTTCATGAAAAAAACACAAAAAAAAAGTCAGACTGGAAAAAAACAAAAATGAAAAAAAAAAAAACAAATAATCGAACAACATCCACAAAATTAAAATCAAGCATTTATTTTACTTTATTGGGTATGTGGGTAGTTTTAAATCTATCAAATGAGCACTCTTGAAAAACAGGTAGTTGTTTTCTCTGCATATTTATAAACACTCGTAATATGCAATCTTCAGTCTCGTCTGTCAAATCTATATTGCTTGTACTTGGACCGACAAATGTATTGTTATTATGAGCTTCCTACAAAATCTAACTAAAAATAAAATTCTGAAAAAAAAAACAATATACTCGACTTGTATAAAGTGAGTATCCGCTTCTTCTCCGCGCACGGATTTTGAGAAAAGTAACAGACGCATTCAATACCTGAGTCTCAAATAAAATGTGCATTATCGCCAATTTCTAATCTCAACTCAGTCATATTCATTGTCGCAAACACTGTTTATGTCCTCCATGGTTAGAGTTTTATGAGAAAAACGAAAAAATGTTTGTCTAAGTTCCCGTTCAGGCAACATCTTTAATACACATAGGTAACTTTGCATAAGTCGATACCCACTTTCTGTTCTTACATTATTTTATAATAAACATAAATCTTATGAATAATAATCAAGTTACTCCTTTGAGAGAGCAGAAAACTGAGGTACTTATATATGCAACTCGTATAATTAATATATTTAAAATGCAATCTTATTAGTACAAGAGGACTGTCACAGTTCATTCTCATGGATCTAGAATCGAACCACACTACATAACATAATAATTAATGAATTATATTGTTGTAGGTAATGGTTGGTCGAAAGGATCATTGGTTAGAGTTCATTGTACATACTTTGATGTAATAGATAAAAACAAAAAAGTAAGAACGACGAGCCTAAAACAGATGTATTAAAACAATAACAAGACAATTATAAAATTAGCAACGAGTTTTACCAAACATGAACTACATCGGCGTCAGTGCATTAGGTCGACATCTAACTATATGATAAAAGGATGTTTGAACACACAGACATTTTCATTGCTCGTGCACCGTGGCTTTTAAATAAATTCGCATAGTAAGAAATCATATTTTCAGAGAGGTTTGTGTCATCGGAAGATAGTTGAATAGAAAAGATAGTTGATATATCTTAATGTAGGTTTTAAGATAGTAAAATCAAAAGAGGAAACTTGAATAATTTATGGGTATGCGCCGTTTTCTTTTCTATTTTGGAGGTACTTTATAACAACATAGTAAATAAATAACTTTGCTGATAAACTAGAGCATAATATTAAAAGACCAATACATTTTGTAATAGTAATATCTTGTTTAACTAAATTATTAATCGACATCAAAATAACAGCTGTATCCATTTTACTGAATAGCTACTAATTCAGGAAATCTCTCACTGAGAAGCAGACAAAAAAGATTATGAATATATTGTTTGATAATTGAAAATACTGGAATAAATGGACATTTAATTGAGATTAATTGTTGATATTGAAGTGTCCGCGCATATATAATACAATAGGTTGCTGATTTTTACATAGAGCGGGTGAATTAGTTATCAGTGTTGCCAGGTTTTACGTAGCTCTTCGTACCTTCACTTCCGTTCATGGTTACGTTGTCCCAAACGTTCTAAGAGCCTACTGCCTTTTTTTTCTTTACTACAGGGAAGTGGTCAACTTTTGCGTCAACCCGCGAGTAAAATCTGAATCTCATTTTACAATAACATTTGATTTTACAAGGGGGGGCCTTAACATAAAAAGCACGGCTTGAGGCGGGCAACTTACAGCAATCCATGAACAAGTGGTCTTGGGATATTTCCAGTAAAAATATGGCTACGACATTGTCTTGGGTATGAAATGAACAAAAAAGAACAACAATGTCTGAGTAGAATCTTCCAATATCCGGAACAATAACTCGACCATATTTATTTACTTAGGGCATATAACGCTGAATAATAGTTACATATATTATGTCAGGTAAATATTTACATTTAACAATCACACAAACAAAGTGAGAGACCTTGATTTTAAATTTTTATTTTGTTATTTCATTTTAATAATCAGCATATCATAAAAGTCAGAACAAAAGACATAATGGAAACATCGCATAATACCTATTTCCACACTCACAATTATTTCCGAGAGATGGATATGAGGTTTGCTTTGTTTATGCAAAAATGGAAATAAAATTTAAAAAAACAGTCTAAAAATCAACAATTCGAGCACTGTTGTATGAGTGACCGTGAAAAATTTTTGCTGTCTAGATCATACTATAATAAGATAATCACATAGAAAATGAGCTATGATCAATCTGTAATGAAGTAATGAATGTAATGTTGTTATTATAGAACTTATGTGAAAAGAGCAATCGTGTGAGACACTCAAAGCCTCCGAAGGATAATTATTAGTAAACAACCCCGTGCTGTAAGACTAGTAACTTTCAAATAAAGTTTCGATTCCGAATTAATTGTCTCCACCTCTCCAACGCATGGTGTCTAACGACTTGTATAAGATGGACCATTTCATCGATATATTGTTATTATCTTATGTTTCCATTAAAGTTTCCAATTTGAGTATCAATATTCACATATTTTTGACTCGTACATTGGCACCTTGCGTTAATCCTAAATAACTCTCTAAATTATAGAATCGTAAAGCTTATACATGGTAAATAGCGGATATTATGAATGTCCAAGTGGCTAGACCACTTAGACAAATGAAATGAAGCTCATTGAGTGACATATAGAACCTTTTGCTTCTTACATAATCAACATCATATCTTATATTGTAAGCACAAAACGAAATCCTGACAAATAGCACAAACGTTCTTAACAAAAAGCGGTCGCATTTGCGATCATTCCAAATGTCCAGAGAGCCTTAAACTGTTCCGTAGAAAATATATCTGGTCATGTAACATTTTTCTTACTGTCGTAGAATTGTATGTTTAACCTGAGATTTAATCATAGACGATCGTTATTTTTAGATGTAATAGGAATATATATATAATTCAAAAGCTTATTTTCAGTACGGCTTGATAGTTTCCCTTTAGTGGAATGTCTATTAGCGGAGACTGCATCTACTCATTCATCATTAATAAATAACATGAAGCTGAGATAATGAAATCTAACTCTCGGGGAATAATATTATAAGGATTCGAAGAAAATATCATCAACCTGCTGATATGTAGATCTGCAAATAAAGAAAGACGAATTTTTTGGTATAAATTTTCACCACAAAACAAACAAATGTTAGAACTCCTATAACTACAATATCATTGAGAGTAACCAGTCTCATTTAGTGTAATATTCCAACTCACCTGATGGTACCTAAGCTTAACTCTCTAATGAAGTTAAAGTATGTAAGAGTGTGTAGGCTGTTAATACGAGCTTGGACATTCAGATAACGTATAAATGTCTGCCTCTATAATGTTTTTGTTTGATACTATTATCTACTTCAACGCAATGATAGGATGATCTCTAAAAATACAATTATAATCTACGGGAAGAAAATTTAATAGACTCAAAATACCGGCGCTTACATATAAACGAATGCTATCTTGTTAAGATTTGAAATTGCCACAATATGATATGAATGTACTACTTTTCAAACTAAAATGTTATATATCTGTAAACTAACATTAGGAAAAAAGTAAAGTTTTATTACATGATTCTTTGCAACTATACGGGTTATCTACTCGATAAAAGAAAAAGTGGAGCAATAAATTATCAAATAATTCTTTGTCGGTATACATATTACTTCACGTATTTAATTTCATAGAAATCATGAAACTGTATTTATATTATAGTTGAAGTTTAAAGGTAACCAATGGCGACCTTGTTAACATCATTTACCGTACATAAATCCAGAAATTAGTTAGCAAACTCCAAACAGAAGCTGAGATAAGACTTAATAAAACGTATCAATAATTTCGGGCTTCAAGTGTTGTCCACTTATTTACTTTTAATGTATAGTGAAGAAAAACTACTCCCAAACAACAAACCATTTATATTCTTTAACAATTTGACGTGTGTCTTTTGCCATTTTTTGGATCGCCTTATATCCAATTATTCATGGACAATTTATTATTTCATGTTCACAATCTTAAACATATGCATTTGACTAAATAATCAAGAAATCTAAAACACAGAAGGTATGATTCCACATGTACTGGATAGGGATAGTCATTATGTTTGTTTTAAATAATATTGTGTGACTTGTTAATTCATAATTAAAATCTTTTATATTCTATAGATTATTGTCGTCAGACGATTTTAACGATATTGCTTGTACATCAATAAAAAGATGTTGATGCTAACTGTGTCCATAATTGAGAGGAATGAGTTAATGAAGATGTCCGGAGTTTACAACGAGTTTTTTTAAATTATTTGAAAATTAGCGAGTTATATTTTATCATCTTAATTCCTTAAAATCGAGTAATAAGGTCCTTGACTCTCGCTGTTTCAATTCTGATGCTTGTGTTATATCGGACTATCAACCTGAATATGTTCTCCTTTAAAAAGCGTAAAATTGCCACTACTTTTTTTTAAAAAACATATAAATCAATAAAATGTAAAATAATAATACGCTCTAATGTTCAACTTTTATGTCTAGTAAACGTCAATCGGGAACATTTCCGACTTGTTATTACCACGGGATAGATATATGTGGTTGTTCACACACACAAATGTTTAAGCGGGGAAAAAATAATGGTATATTCGAGTATATTTTAATATTACAATATAACATATAACATATTATCCAGCCAGAGAGGAATTTAACTGAGTATAAATCATGGCAGTCTACCTTATTCTATGTGAGCTATTCTTAGTACATGATTCTAACTCTAAATTCTGAAATCAATTTTTCGTTCCTTTATTATCACCGTTGATAATAACAGGGGTGAGATTAACATATTTATATATATACCTTGCAGTATTCTTATACTTCTGAACGTTAGGAATTACTAGAAACAAATTTAAGAAGATAGAGAGAGTTTTGCGCGACCAAAGATTTTATAAATGTTTTCTATACTACACAGAAACTTCATTAATTATGGCAACAGAAATATAAGAATTGTCTGTTTGTTTGGCAGCCTGCACATATTCACATAGGAACTTAGCTAAATGACATATATTACGCATCACCAACTCCACGGTCTGGACATTGGGGTTCACGTTGTATGATTATATGCTAATACACACCTATCCATGATACAGTACTCAATAGGACATTTTGGCTTAGAAAGTAGTAATACGAAAGCTGCTATACTCAAAACGATACGTAAAAGAAACGCTTAATAGTACGTGTTTTCTCAAATACTATCTTGCGAAATACTCCTGTGTGATATAGCACTTATTAGAAACATAATACTTTCCTATAGGGCGTAATCTTTCTTATCAATGATAATAGATCTCTTGTGTAGGTTAAAAGGAATATATCTTACGTTTTTTTTTTGAATATATTTCTTTTGTAAGTGCCCCAGTGGATCTCTATTAATTTCATTGGATTTCCTTTAACATACAAAATCTAATTTCTTGAAAAAGAAAGTACACCCTAGGAGAATTCAAAACAATCAAACAGATATCAAAGAAAGGACATTTGATGAAAATGTATACGATACGTATTTGAGAGCATATGATACTACTTTGCCTAAAACAATGCCCTAGTCAGGGATAGTTATTGGCATTTATTCTACACTTTACTAATGTCACATGACGTTGAGTTGGTATTTTATATATGTCATGCAATTCCGTTGCGAATAAGGTGCGGCCAGACAACAGACAATTTTTTCCTGTCCATCATACTGTTAACACATAAATTGGCAATTTTCATGATGTACAAAGGAAATAATGAAGCACGAATATTCTATTGAGAATATGCTACAATCAGGTGCCAGAATATAAATCATTGCTGGGATTTTATTTTGTTCATATCATTATACAGTCTAACCCCATTTTTTGACAACCCTTTATTCGAAAACACGGCATTTTCCGAAGTAGAAAGCACTTTTATTTTCATGCATAGTAGATTACGTTTTAAGATATTATATAATTATACACGCAATCAAGATAAAAAGAGCGTAAAATATTACATTTAAAATAAAATGTAAACTTACGCACATTTATTTAATCAAAAATAAATCACTCAGTGTACCTCTCATTAGAAAGCATCAATCTTTTATTGATTACAGCTGATACTCGTTAAATGTTGAGCAAATCTAGAATAAAGAATAATATGCTAAAGTCACCTATATTTTTAACAATAAAATCCCTGATCCATACATAGACGATTCACCTCTTAATTTTAGATTAAGATAATAGTCAATGCATTGACTTTTATGTGAACATGCAAATATATAAAATTGCCATGAAATAATTGGTTGAGCATCACACAAACGTCAATGTTGAAATGATATAAGATGTTGTTGGTGTCTTCACAAAAAGGAATTGAAATTGAAGCCTAATTGATCGTTTATAACAGTTTTGTCTTTGTTTGGAAGTTGCTAGAATATATTCTGACTTTCATGTAGCCAGTAAAATGATTAAGTAAAACAAAGGTCGCCATTGGTTTACTTAAAACTCTCAACTAAGATATAAATAAAGTTTCATAGTTTCTATGAAATTAAATACTAGTACTAGGAACCGACAAAGTTATCTTTTTTATTTTTTCTTTATCTAGTAACCTGACATTCCAAGACAAAACTAATTTTCCTTTTTTATTAGTATAACATTGTACAATAAAAATGAAGTGTCATTTATTCTAATTTGTGACTTTCAATTTAACAAAGAAGCATTCGTTTATTATGTAGGCGAATTGTCAGACTATTCAAATATTCTACGATTTAGATGTAACTTATGTAATAATAAGATAAAAAACAACATTCACATGAGCAAAACGTACCGAATGCCAAGGCATCAACATTATATAAAGTACATGTTTGGATAACACATATAAAGGAAATATGTTATAGAAAATATTTGTTTGTTTTTGTGTAAGTTAAAAGAACATCTTACACAAAAAAAAATTTCTTTTTATTTTATGCTTAAATACAAGTTAAAATGAAATTTACTCAAAATCAACTTTACTATCAAAACTGTTTTCCCCACTGGTAGCCCTCAATTTCAAACGTATTTCTTATTAATACATGAAGTATTGAGCAAAAAAAGTCACACAAATCAACGTTAAATGGTAATTTTTTTATCTATTTTACACAAAACATGACGATTGCTTTTTTTATTAGTTAAAACATACAATTCTAGAAGAAGAAAAATGTTACATGACGATATATTTCTCGGAAGTTTTAGACTGGCATTGGAAATGAAAGTGACCGCCCTTTTAAAAGTTGTATATTTCACGGGTTGAACATATGTTTGGAATTTCATTTGGATTTGTTAATTATACATGCATTTATAAGAAACAAAACTAATTTGAGGATTGTAACAGACAATGAATAATTGTTGACATATGAGTAAACAATCTAGAAGCCACAAGGAGTTTGGAAAACATGGACTGTTTTGAAAGGCTGTCTTACAGCACGGGGTTGTTTACTTATCCTTCGGGCTTGTGTCTGCCATTGCTTTCACACATTACATTACAGTTATTGCTCATAGAATACTTAAATATGCCAAATATATCATCAACAGCAGTTTTGAGTGTGGAAGGAAGTGCATTGTTTTGACTTTTAAAATGAAATAATAGAGACGATGTTTGTGTGATTGTTAAACTGAATGAATTGAAATGCGTTTTTATTACGTTTGAAATCTAAGTTGTTTATCAATTTCAACTTTGGTACACTCTAAACAAGCCCTGGCAATGTCGGAATTGCAAGCAAAAATAAATTTAGGTACCATATGGGGGAAAATCTTTAAAAAGTAGTTTCTTCATTGAAAAGTGTGAAATTATATTTTGATAATTTTTACTGTGATTTTCACTAATAAATCAGATATCAACTCAAAAGCATAAAATTGATTTATTAATTTTTATATTTCAATATTATAACATATTACTAATGATATATTACTATATTTATTTCCAAATTCAAACTTTTTGACTTCAGTGCAGTTCCTTGAATTAGTTCAAAACTGGATAGCTGTTTGATAAAGACTAATGTAAAAAGACAAAAAGGTTAATGCTACTACAAGATATTTTTATGAGTTTGTTAAAGTACCTCCAAAATAATAAAAAGAAAAAAAGATACAGAAATAAGTTCAGTATAGTATCACTAAGATAACATTTTAAACTATGCTTAAAACAACATATTTGTAAATATATTCCTATATGGATGATTAAGCCTCGAGAATGAATGCTGCTTATCAATAATGCACAGCAAGACGTGTATTCATAATATGTTTTGTAAATTTGATAAAGATGTTAAAATAAAAGCCAACTGGTTCTACTTAAGTATCATTTTTTTTAAAAGCTTTGCAATGATGGAGCCATTAATACAAAGTAAAACGACTTTCTTACTGCAACTTTACAAAAATCCTACATCAGTTGACAAAAATACATGAAAAGCAACAGGAAAAGGAAAATAGTTATATACAAGTTAAACAATTTCGTAAGCTAGTGAGGCATAAAGAATATATAGCCTTAGAACATTCAACCTACAATAGAATGATCAATAATTGCACGACATATGTAACTATAAATCACTGTGTCACCTGAAGATAATGGGCCATTAGATACACGTGAAGGACTGTATCCGGAAATTGAAATTTTCAATAATGTTTGAAAACAATTTTTTACTCAAACAAAAGGGGATTAAAGTTTATTTTTAAACAAAGTAATTATTATAATCAATATACAA
Organism: Ruditapes philippinarum; assembly: GCF_026571515.1. Classification (NCBI taxonomy): domain Eukaryota; kingdom Metazoa; phylum Mollusca; class Bivalvia; order Venerida; family Veneridae; genus Ruditapes; species Ruditapes philippinarum. The sequence continues at coordinate 83,552 of NW_026862198.1, read as the reverse complement.
CTTGTGTATTGCACGCAAAAATGTAGTTTTTCGGTAATAATTATAAAAACAGCGTTTGTTGATGTATCGAAGTGTAATGAATACTGATACAGCATTTCCGTAACAGTAATATATAAAAATACCAGTAAGAAAGTGAAATACTTGAGAACACTGGATAGCATTATTTACAAAAACCAACTAAACAAGACTTCTGGAAAGGCACAACACAGGAACGGGAAAAATAGAAAATTAAGATGGATTTAGATACTGATTACGCTTGGATGATGCGAATTGAATCATGATTAAATCGAAGCAAATCAAAACCACACATTTTGAGTGCAATAATTTTATTAATAATTGATTAATTGTTGTGCATCAATTATTATCAACATACATGTTGTGCATTTAGCAAGTGGGTTTGGAAATTGAAGAATGATTAATTGTTTCTGATTTCAAACAGGCTTGTTTCCATATTTTATAGTTAAAAGTTAAAACCATGTGCAAAGGGAATTGAGAATTGAAAAATGCACGTTGCAATGGTGCACTGGAAACATTGTCAAAGCCTCTCGTTTGCACATTTTTTTCTGTTTCGATTTTGAAAAGCTTTTGATCAATGTCATATAAGAACTTCAATACATTAATTTATCCAGTTCCAAACTTTATGTGCAAAAACGAAAGCTGATGCTAGTCAGCTATGAGCGTGTTATCCATTATAAAAGAGTTTTGCTTATTAAGGGTAAATTAGTCATTAATATGTGTTTTATTTTGTGAACAAAAAAGCGACCAATTAGGCTTATAGACATTGTTAAAATTTTACCTCAGGTGTTAATGAGCAACAAAAATCAGCTTGAGTTATAATATACTCAACGACGTGTATACAGCTGAAGGACTTTTATATTTTCAGGATGTTAACATAACTATCTTAAATTATGATAACATGTGTGTACCATAATTATGTGTTGGTCTAGAAAAGGCTTAAGCCTCATGACATAGTTACGTTAAATGCTTGAAGACAAATAAAACACTTTAAATGAAGGATGAATATTTACCACATATCGAGCATGAAATACACTGTATAATACAATACAATACAATACGCAATACAAAATGTACTTGAAAATATGGATATCGTTGAAAGGAATGTAAAGTAGAGAGTGTTAAATAAAAATACATCACAATGAATATCTGATTCAAAGAAATCGATGCCAAATCCAAAGACAATGTGATTCAGAAAACATCCGGATTTTGATATCTTCATCGTTGTTTAATTTCAACATTCAAACATTCTTTTGACGCAGATAGCAACGCTTATAAGATTTATTTTGCAATATTTCGACACTGCTCAAAATTCAAATATACGCTAGTTATTTCCAAGCTGTCCGCTTGTGTTCCTTAGTTATCTTGAAACGTACATTTGCAATTAAACATATGAGAAAGTACAATTATTTTTAAGGTAACAATGGGTTCGTTAAACCCTGTTAGACGCGAGTCGTTCTTTTCTATTTCACTCATACTGGGACAAAAATTGGATTTGAGAATGTGTCTATAATCTTTAAGCTTCCTAAAAATTCGAACTAAAATCAGTATGACATAAAATAGACACATACTTGAATAAATTTGTTTCTATTCTTGTGCACATTTAAGAATTGAAGACGCAATGCATACACCTGACTATTAGTAAACGTGCATAGTTTATCTCAACAGCATTATTTATGTTCACACCTGAAGTCTTTTGTTTGCAATGTGTTTCAAGTTTTATCACATCTTACATAAACTTGCATGCTACCTTACATTGTTTATATAATAAACATAAACATTCAGTATCCTGAAACAGAAAATGAGGTACAACATGCAACGTATATAATATATTTTAAGAGGACTGTATGTTATCTTATTAACTGAGAACGAAAACAAAATAATAAAATGAAATATATTTTGTGTATTGAATGTATCTAGAGCATCGTACAAGAAAAACAAAACAAACGCACAAAACAATGAAAACAAAAACAAACAAAAATAAATCGTTCTACACATGCAGTATTAAGCAAATAAAAAGATATTTGAAACAATTTTGGCGCCTGCTTTAAATGACACAAACTTTCGAGTGCACGGCAATGAAGAATAATGAAAATGTTAAATGAAATCAAAGAATGAAATCGCGCCGTTTCCTCTGTATTCTGAAATGAAATAAGCAATAATTTGAAGTAAATTGTAATAAATTCTAATGCAGTTATGTTTTACTTATTGCATATATTAAATCAAAATAATAATGTTATGAAAACGAAGGACAACGAAAATGATGATATCGAGTGCCGGTTTATCAAGAGCTGTTTACAAAGCGTGACCATTTTATGTTGTATATATCCTTTGTCACCTTCACCGTTATGGTTGAGTACATACCTACTATATCATTATACCCCAGGCAACAAGTAAACTGATTATTTTACTCATTGTTTTAAGGCATGTGGCTTACACATATAAGCGGTTGACGCGAGTTACAGCAGTGTCGGGATCATTTTCAGTATAATTGCATCTTTTGGTTAAGAACAGAAAATGCTGAAACCTTCAATGCGACTTTCACCTTTAATTTCTGGCATATGAAATATTATAGTAAGAAATATTACAACAAAGTAACTTGAATTTTTTTTTATGTTATTTAACAGATTCATGACAAGAATAGAAACGCATAATACAACATTTCTTTCCCAGGATGGATATGAGGTTTGCTTGTTTATGCATAATGGAATAGAAATTTAAAAAACAGTCTAATCAATACATGTTGAGCAGTCGAAATTTGCTTCTAGATGTCTCTAAAGAAATAAAGTTGCTTGAATGAATAATGATCAATTGTTTGCAAGAAAGAGTTGTTATCAATTATTCACGTTGATGCAATGCAGTTGGCAGGTGTCTAAGAAAAGAACATTAAATTATTTTTGTTTTAATTCAATTTGTATCATAATACCATTGCACCATTGCATTAATCCTTTAAAATAATTAATTTGATCAAAAGAAAGGAAAGGGCATACTGTTCAGCGCGTGTGACATTGCTCTTCGTGTAAAGACCTTTTTGCTTCGGCTTCATCATTTAATAGTGAAAACCGGAATCCCTAAAGAAAGCCCAACATGGCAAAATTGAAAGTGTTGCAAGTTCTGTTTAATTGAGCTTGTTAATAGATGATAGTGGTAATTGCAAGCTATCGTCCACGCCCCTAGCACTGGCTTAAGCATAATTCAACTTTTAACATGATCTGGTAAAATTTTGAATTTTGAAACTCATATGGCGGTTATCATGGAACCTTCAAAGTGACACGTTAGTGTAATTCCACGAGAAGCGGCATTTAGTCCCCAAGTTAAAAAAATGTGTGGCCCTAAACGAGAAAAAGCTATTTGAACATATTCTATGTTGACAACATATTTTGACTATTTCAAATTTACAGATCAATAAAGATTGTAAATTTCAATGAAGAAAGTTAGCCCAACTAATAAACAAAACTTGCAATACAGGTAGAGACATACAGAATGTAATAAACGTGTTCAAAATGATTCCTTAATAATCATATATTTATGTTTATTAAATCCGTCATTTAAAGGCCCATTTTTCCCAAGAAAAGACGTTATTTTTATCCCTCAATAGCTTTTTTATTTTTGGTGTCCTGTTTTAGTTCCGTAAAATTACTCGACGACCAATTACCTTCATATGTTCCGTTCTTTGGCAATTAGCACAGTTATTATTATTGAATACGTTATATATATATATGAAAGTCAAAATACTACTTTATTTGCATATTGCTATTTTATGACAATTGATTTCACATTCAGTGTTACCTTCTTCAGGTTCTAGGCACCTGCCATGCTCTATTTTCTTTAATTAAACTCATGTTTTTTTTCTTCTTTCCACGACAGAAAACTTGTGTTAATTTCCTAGTTTTAATCAGCGTATCTCTCTATTACTTGTTATTACTAGTACTTATTATCACCTATTCTATAAATTTCTATTGTTTTACGAGAACAACGCTCTATATCAATTTACATTGATACACACATAAAGAAAGCATATTTCTTTGTTGAACATGTATACAATATAAGAGTATAAAATACGGATGATGTTATTACTATCAATTAAAATTAATGATTAACTCCTTCTAGATCATTTTGAACTTCTGTTTTATTATTGGTATTTATTCCATAGTATACTAATGTAACTTGTCGTAGAGTTGATGCGTTTTATATGTCATGTTATTCCATTGTGAATATTATATAATTAGACGTGTCTAAAACAACAGAAATTGCTTCCTATCGGTACATTCTGTTGACATATTAATTGCAGTTCTCATGATGTACTGAAGAAGTAATGGTGCACGAATATTCTATTGATAATATAGTTTAATCACGTGTCTAAAGATAATTCTTCTTGGGTATGATTTCTTGCCTATCATTAAATACGTTTTATAAAATGATTTTATATAATAATAAGTATCAGGAGCACCGCAAGTGTTAGCACTCGTCTGTTATAATGACCATTTTTTTACAAACATTCTTTATGCCTAGGTCACAAATAAAACGGCCGCCGCCCGATTTAACGAATTTTTTTTACAAAATCGGCGGTATTAAAGTTTTCGCAGACGCCGGGCGATTCTAAATTTGATACCTTGCGAAGTAATGAATGAAACTGTCGCCGGGCGATTTTTTAGACAGCATTTTAAGACCGGGCGGTCTCCGCTCGATGTCCGGACAGCGTCTGTGCGTTTTATAAATGGATCGGACGGTAAAAGCTTGGCATTTTATGATAGTCTTTGAAAAATCATTCAGTGATAAATATGCCAGCAAAGAAGGCAGTTGATAGAGACAATATGAAGACCAAGCAAAAAATGCAAGACTTATAATTTGCCTTTACCTTAAATCCGCGTAGACGTTCTTACTCGACCAAGTTCATGTTCAATCCGAAAGAATTCATACTAGATACATTAATAGACAACTACAAAAATCTGAAGCCGTAATTATAACAAACTCAAGCCGCACGATCGCCGTACGACAAAACGATAACCTCCCGGTGCCTCTGCATGAATCGTTCGCGAACCGGGGGATACTCGTTCGCCAACTAGTGTCTTTTCGGGCGTCGGTCGATTTCCGGGCGGAGCCCGGGCGATATCCGTCCGGGTGCCTATAAAATCGGAAGGAGTTTTTGTATAAGAAACAATAGTCCAAAAAACACTGCCCCAGCGCTGGCCGGTGACATGGCGATCACTGCGATATGAGTTTTACTCGGCGACAGTTTGTCATTTGTGACTTGTGCATTAGTCACGGTCTTATTCTATGTTTATGATTTGTAGATATCATCACTTGCTTAAAGAATAAAAGAAAAAGAAAACTTCTGAAGTAGGCCTAAAGTACACTTAAAACTTAAAAGGTAAGGACAGTTTAGTTATTGCTTCTCTTGGTTTATTTTTGCTACAGTTAGATTTAGTTGACAAATTCAGATCATCACAGTATTTGTTCGAGGTAATAAAAAAATGTGTGTTTTATATGGACTGTGGATGATTCTGTTTGTCATTATATGTTGTTTACATGTATATTGTAATCATAATGTTAATTAGAGTACATGTATGCATGGTCACAAATATGTTCTGTTATGTTTTATTATATTTCATAATGATTATCTTAAGGTGTTGATAGTTAAAGTGTCTAAAGCTATATATCCACTGCAAAACATATTGTTAGAATGTAAAAAGAGAGAATTTTTCCTCTTTTTTGGTATGAAATAAATATGGTTGTGAACTGCCTCAAAACGGAATGGCGCACGCACGAGATAATTGCTAAACTTAAAATAGCAGAATATTTTGTTCAGGAACATTTTATTCTCTTTACGTGCAATATTCACGTGTGTTAATAATAGAGATATCCTATGTAACCCTGCTTTTTAAAATCGACCTTATGATAATGGAAGCAATATAATTTTACTTTTGACAAATTTTATAAAAAATATTTCGTAAGATATAGCATTATAATAGGAAAATTACGACACAAACAAATGATTTGCAACTTCAATTTTTTAATTTATTTGTAATTAAAAAATGATAAGACTGTTTCATGATTAGATAATAATTTAATATTTTAAGAAGAATTTCCTGGGAAATGGTGTTAAATCTATTATACTTTTTATAAACATTAAGACTTTAAATTGTGACCGAACTGGCTAAATATACGAGTATACCAGTAAATGTACTGTAGATAATAGCTTTCACACCTTTAAGGTCCACTTGATGGTATTATACACTGCTTAATCCAAATTTTCACCAAATTGATTTGTTATCATCATTGGCTTAAATTTATGTTAGTACATCATGACTATGTACAGTTACATTCAATCAGCGACATACGACAGTAGTGTATGAAAATTGAACTTAAAATGTCAACAACATGACAAATCTTGGAAATGTATGATACTACCAAATCCTCAATACAATGTAAGTTTTATACTTTATATCATATGAGTTTACATTAATTCTAAATATGAACAAAACTATCATCTTTCAACACAAGTTTTGCAATAGAATATTTAATTTAACACTCTTTAAATGTTAATATTTTACTGATATTAAAAGACTTTGCAGACTTAAATGCCCTGTTATTGTTATTGTTACTGTTCTGTTAACTGTTATTATATAAATAACACATGGGTTTGTGGGTAACAGTAGAAATGTCATCCCGAGGAAAATACTGTTACCCGAGGCGTAGCCCAAACAAAAATACTTCATATGTATATTGTTTAACTAATCAGAGGTAATAACTCTTGGTTTAATGATCGAACCCGGTAACCTCAACGATATTCTTATCTCCTCTTGATAAAGAAGTTTCATTGTAATCAAGCCATTAATTCAAGAGCTAGCACGGAAACGAAAGTCGAACGCACAGATGGACGCACACACGGACAGCGCCAAAACATTACCCCCTTCCGATTTTTTTCGGCGGGGATAACAATCTCCTAGCGATATTAACTGTGAATGTGTGAACATTTCGTTTGACAATATCTTACCACATCGCTTTTTATTCTTCTTTTACGTGTGGCGAATTCGTTTCTGCTTCCGGGGTAGTGTAAAGGTGTTGAACGAATAATTAGTCCCCTATCGGTTTACCGGAGGGGACTTTAGGTTAACCCTCCGTCCGTCTGTCTGTCTGTCAGTCCGTCAGTCCGTCCGTCCACAAAACTGGATCCCGCGATAACTTGAAAAGTACTGAAAATATTTTTATGAAACTTGATATATGGATAGATGGCATTATGGAGATTATGCACATCTTTTGCGTTTCTTCCTATGTTGAAAATTATGGTTGCTATGGCAACAAATAGGCTGAAAATATGGCAAATTGTACACATAAACTGGATCCAGTGATAACGCAAAAAGTACTGAAAATATTTTTATGAAACTTGAAATATGAGTAGATGGCAGTCTGGAGATTATGGATGTCTTATCTTTTCTTCCTATTTTGAAAACATATTGGTTGCCTTGGCAACAAATAGGCTTAAAACATGGCAAATATAACAATATTTGTGATAAGTCAAAAAGAGCTGAAAACATTTATGAAATTTAATCTTTAATCCAAGAGTTAACTCCTCTTTTAGATTTTGCTTTTAAAATTGTTATATTTTGGTAACAGTGATGTTTCAAATATTAACTTTAGAGTGTCAGTCCGTCTGTCTGTCTGTTCATAAAAACTGTTTCCTGTGATCACTTTTAAAGAACTTTTCCAACAAATTTACTTAAAATAGAGAAAAATTGAAACATTAGTGAATGGCCAATGGCTCTTCACAATGTTGATGGAGTTCTAACCGGTAGGGGACTTATGGATTGCTTGCAATACTATGATAATTGCGTGTTCACAAATGTGTGCCAAATTTTTACGAACTTGTCACACACGTGTGAGGAATTCGAGCGAAATTTTCACACGTGTGACGAATTCGTTTTTGTGAATATTAAGGTGCAACAAAGCCTACATATCACAGATAAGACGTCAAAAGACAAATTTAAAATGCAGGCAACGTTTCCTTAGGGTGATTATACAGTATCCAAATAGGAATACTGGAACAACCTAAGATGAAAAATGCCAAACTAGAAAAAAACTAAAATTACCACATTAAAAATAATGTCGTGCTGAAAGACCTTCAAGGATTGAAAATATAACATCTTGGATTAAATGTACGAGGGGACCTTTTACAGCCGCCAAACGGCACAAATAACACTGATGTGGCAATAAAATAGAGAAAAACAGAATCCCTGAAGAAAGCCCAACACAAGTTTCTTTATAAATTCTACCACAGCCTTTGCAAAAGTGAGCTGGCATTTACTTGTTAATATTAAAAGTTTCTTGGTGTAACTGAATAAACTTAAAAATCGTAAGCAAACGTTAACAGGTTTAAAATATAATAAGCATCTGTACAGCACAATCCTAGTATGATTGCCCAGTGTCTGTACCTAAGGCCAATTAAAAGAGCTGTTTGTACATTTTTAATTTCCTGTAATGTTTTGTAACTTTGCACTTGATGCTTTGCGTTTTAAACGTAAAATTTGTATACGCGACTTGTCTCCAAATAGTTATTCATAGTGTCCTGTAAGTGAGAGCAGTATACACCCCGGTGAACGAACATTATTGTCTCTGCATATTATAAATTGAAAAATCCGTTACATTTTTCCGCAATGCGTGAGCTATCTTCTTTTACAAGGACGTCATTTCCAATATTTGACTGAAACGTAGGCACAATTCGATCACACTTTATTTTGGTTTGGATTCTATATCCTTTTTTTTCGGAAGTGAAAATAATTTATCGACTGAGTTTTCAACTGGCATATTCATTTTCCTGCATTTCATGTAATTCAATGTAAAATAAAAGTTTCGATGTCAGTATGGTGTTAACGTTAATGCCGTTTACTATTTACTACACATTTAACTTGGGTAGAGTAGTTTGAATCTGTTTCAAAACAGATAAAAATCCTAAGCGGTCTAACTATGTACTAGTTCTAAGTGAAGCGCACGCATCATTAAACAGGTGGACAAACCAACCCAAGTTTGACAGATTTCTGTTGTTAATGTTGTTACATAAAGGACCAAAGTAGTCGGGTCTTGTGTGAGTAAACGAAGCTGAAGCATTTATTTTTATCCTAGGAAGTGGCAGCATATCATGCAATCGACATATGCTACCGTCACACCCACGATATACGAAACAGTCCCACAGTGTAGATTTATTTGTGGTGCTTCTTATCCGATTGAAATAAATTTGTATTCAGATATAGTCCGGCTTCGGTATAACATTTATATCATAATTTCACCTTGAAAGTCAAAATGGAATTTCAATTGTCTGCTGAGGACTTGAAATAAATTATGCACTTTCAAAACTTAACAATAAAATTTATTTACACCTGTAGCAAAACATGCATAATAACACTATTTAATTCAAGTGACAATGTAAGTCAATCATTTTAGCATATAAGACACACTCAAAAATTTAAGTCAGTCATTCATTTGTAGAAATTTAAGTATACATATATTATTAGACACATCCGACAGTTCAGGTCAATCGTACACGTGAAGGAATTTATGTTAACTTTTTGTTTTCTACGCAGTTAACAATTTAAGCCAATCATAACGCATTTGTGAATTGCTATAAATCAATACCATGATATTTTCAAGTCTTCCCCTGACATCATTATTGTTTTTGTCATCGTAATAAATTTAACTCGTTTTGTCCCTTGCTAATGAAGTATTGATAGGAAACCATGACACCACACAACACGGACTTGTAAAACATTTATAGATTTAACTATTAGAAACAAACAATATTGGAAATAAAATAGTTCTATTTGTATGTACTGACAATATCAAAATGATGAATTGATTCGTTACCAATATCATCAAACACCATTCCATAATTTATAAGGTAAGTGATCATTTTCTAGTAAGTTTTGCATTGTCTATATAATAACATTAAAGTGTTAAAATAGCAATCGATATACATAATAAAAAGGTGAAATTAGTTTATATCAGATGGTGTCATCTATTGCACAAAGGTCTGTTATTTTTGTTGATAAAGTAATTATGGATATATGTATATATTAAATTTTATCTTTTACATGATTCGTTAAATAGATATAAGCCTTGACAATGTGTTTTCAAACACACGCGCCCGCAGACGCGAACGCTCGCATGGATGCAAATCACAAATAAAAAATAAAACAATGGATTTTATGAAATGTTCAAACCAGATAAAAGGAGTCTGTATTCAAAAACCAATAAATAATGTATGAAGTCTCAATGAAACAAAACAAATTAAACTAAATGAACTTATAGTTTAACAGAGTCGGTGTACAGTATTTATCGTCATCATAGTGAAGTAACGGGTTAACTTATATTGAAATTTTAAAAAGGAGTTAATCTGTTATAGCTCCAAGGTGACGATATACAAATTTCTAAATTTATTATAGTTTGTTACATAATTATTTCCAATATTGACTCGTACTCTTTATTTGTTTGTTTCTTTGTTTATTTACATTGTTATTATTTTATTTATTTACTTTTGTTGTTGTTGTTGTTGTTATTGTTTACCCTTCTCCAAATATCAGTATAACTAACGTGGTAACCAATATACAATGGCACTACAATTTTCAGTTTTTGAATAATTATTTTATTGAAACTCCGACATTAATTTTAACGATAAACGTTGTCTATGTTTAGGACTGTGTCCTAAATTGCAAACATCCACAACTATACACATCATATTATTGTGACTGATTTACACCAAAACTTACTAGAGCCCTTTCGCAAGAAAGTTAGAGAAGGCAAAGATATGACAAAGTTATTAATTGTAACTGGTTGTCGAAAATGTGTGTTTTATATATATATCATAATTCAGAATTTTAAGATGTTTTAAGATTTTCCGTGTTAGATGAAATATATATGTTTTAACTAATGTTACATATCCGCCCGAGTGATATTTATATGACTGAAAGGTGAGGTTAGCTAGGGTTTAGACATTACTTCGCTCGTTTTGTATAGACATATTAAAATAATCTTGTGTCGTCCGATAGATACTCTGAGACACATTAATAATGAATTAGCATGATTTACATATTGGAGTGGCATTGACACGCAGCGTCATTATTGAGGACTTTGTAATTCAAATGATGTAGAAGGAAGAATTTCATTTTTTTTTTAATTTGCTTCTTTTTCTCAAGAACAGAGGAGAAAAATGTATTCCAAGATACTACCATTCTTATCCTAGTATGTTTAAATTCCTATGATTGTTGACCCGAAAAGGTTAAAAAAGATTCAACATAACTTTGCTATGTATTGTATAAAGTTATATAAATACGGACATAATTGTTTAAGTAACTGAAAATCGATATTTGCTATTTAAAGAATTATAAATTTACCATCGTTTATTCTCTAAAAGTAGGATTTCTCAGATCATTCTCAACTGATAAATTTAAACACTTTTGACACAACGTTAACTTTTGTCATATAATTATGATTTGTATGTTTAAAGATCTTGGTATGCAATAAACTCCATGTTAATTCCCAATTAACCTCTGTTCCGTTCTATGGAATGTTTGTTTATGTCTTGTCAACTCTTATAACTGTATATACGAGTATATTATTTATTTTGACTTAATTGCTAAATGCTCTGAAATATCCTTGCGGAAAACAATATTTGAAATATTATAGCATTCTAAAACAAGTACAATGAATAGGTCACTAACGCTAATATGAATTCAATACAAGCGATTTGTATCATGTGAAGTGATTTGTGATTGTTTAAACTAAGACCTATATTGCAAACATATTAACTGACACAAATTATATCTGATTTTTGTTCTCTCACAAAGAAGTTTTTGTGTCATTCTAAAGTCAGAGTTCACCATGCATTCTATTATGACAGTTCAGGCCAGAGGTTCGAGGTAACAGATTCGTAAGTTACAATATGTAAAGTAAGTTAAAAATAAATTGGCAGAACAAATCTTTACGTCAAAAGATGATACTGAGATATTTTAAATAATGATCACGAATAAGATGTTATTTGCTTGAATTTAAATTGTTGCCTTTATTACCGAGCAAGTTATTTCTTGACCGTTTAACAAAATGAATGTATTAATACTACAATGTTGTTTTAACCATGAACGTTTCATTCAAAATTGATTAATCAATGCTTGAAATTTAGTAAATAATTGAATGATATAATTATTTCAAAAGTAACAGTTAATAATCGTAAAATATCCCCAATTGTCTGTGAATGAACCATAAAATATGCTTGAAACTATTTGTTCGGACGTTTTAAATTCCGGCCATGTGGGCCAAAACAAATATTTATTCAAAACGTGGGATATGTGCAAGTTTCTCTTAAATAAGTGAAAAGGAAGCAAGCTAATGTTGCAGTCTGATAAGAATAAATTGTTTGTTCGGTGGATAATTCAAGATAAAATAATAACGATGAAAATCGGTTGTACAAAATAAAACTGATAACAAGTGTATGCTTATCGTTATAATCATTTAGTACATATTGACGCTGTTTGTATAACGGAAATGACGTCACTTTAAAATATACTAGGCAAGCGCCAAATGTAGTAGTGTGGACATGTTCAACAGTCGTTTCGTTACCGACTTACACATGATTTTTTATGCAATTTCATTTCTTTACCGATTTGACTAAAGAGCAATGCTTTACTAAAATGCCGTCTTGCCGTGGCGTTTGTCATGTCAAAGTGAACAATGACCTTTGACTAATCATAACTTTGTAACGTTGGTATATAAGGAATAATGCGTCTCTGCTCCTTTCCATGACGCGTGGTCAGACATACTCGATACAAAGATCAGAGACCTAAATAACATCAAAAACGACAAATTGAAAATGGTACAGGCTCGGTTTGTCTGATTCTGTTCGAAAAAGGTACTGGATAGTGCAAGTCCACGCCCTCTAGTACCGGCTTTAAATAATACAATTTTGAACATGATAATGTTAAAGCGATACGATATATTATTAAACAAATTTACAACATAGACCCTGGTTAGACGTCACAGATGTTCCTGCTGATTTATTGTATATAATTTGTTGTCGTCAGCAAGCTAGAGTTAATATGTTGATTGGACCTGTAAGAAACTTTCACGTTCATTGCCATATATGAATAAACTGTTCTGTTTAAAGTGCCACTGATGACTAACCTATCTCTGTACAACAGAATAGTCCGCAACTCGTGCTCCTCGCATTAGCAATTGCAGCTACAAATTGTCTCATATGATTCGCGAGTAATTTCATTTAATTTTTTGTCCCCCGATTTTTCGTAGAAAAATGGGGGATATAGAAATAGGCTTCGTCCGTTTGTTCGCCCATCCGTCTTTCCACGCTTCCGTCTGTGGGTCCATAACTACGTCATTTATCAAAGGAATTTGAAACAACTTTGCACAACTGTTTGTTATAATAAGACGATGTGTCATGCCCAACAACCGGACTCTGTCGAAGGTCAACTTTGGGTATTTGCGGGTATATGTGTATTTGTCGTGTCTGGTCCATAACTTTCTTATCCATGAAGGGATTTTTAAAATACTTAGCACAAATGTTCACAGGAATAAGTCGCCTATCTCAAAGGTCAATAATAATTATCATGTTAATACGGTGTCTATTAACCTTGCAGTGTCTGCTTTTATCATCAACTTTGTCCATTGTCGTTATTTACTCTTTACTTAAGTCAACAGACACGTTATTTGCATCATGTTACTGTCTGTATGCTAATTATATATAATATAATATTGATTCTTTTTAGAATAAAGCTATGTCCATCATGATAATAAACAAAATTCAATGTATATTGCAAGATGTGTTTCCTGAACTTACACATAACGTACAATTTATTTTGTAATTTTGATGATTGCTTTGAGAAAATGTATTTGAATGAAGACCAATACACATTTGACGACGTTGTGTTTTGCAACATAGCAGTCACACTGACAACTTAAATATATCCTTAGAATTATACATTTTCCATTTGAAAACATACATCATATTTTGGTAATGATTACAGAGAAAAGGGCATATATATATATAGTTCATGTTTTGAACCTATTTATACAATAATGCCCAAGTTATAATGTAGTATATTATTCGTGCAAACAGTGTCTCCTTTCTTTATCAACTTTGGTCAATGTCGCTAATAACTTTTTACTTGAGTCACAGACACGCTTTCAGCATATTTAAGATTACTGGCTGATTATTACATATATCACTGATTCCTTTGAGAATAAAGATTTGTCCTTTATGATAAAAAATCTGATGTCTCTTACGAGTTGCTGTTTCCTGACCTGACATAATGCGTACAATTTATTATGTTTTTTTCGATGATTAATTGAAGAAATAATGGTACACGGATATTCCTCCGAGACATAGATCTACTCAGATTTCCAAATATAGATAATTGCGTAGTAAATACAACCGTGTGTCCCATGAATCGTAAAAAATAAAAAAAAAAAAGGACAGAATACGAGATAACGTATAGTCATGTTATGGTTAATTGACTGTACTTTAAAACATTTGACTGACTGTGTATTTCAAAAAGTCCTTACTGGCTGTGATCTTCAAATGAATCTTGAAATGTTATGTAGTTTATTAATTGATATTGCAATCATAAAGATCCCTTTAATATTTTTTTTTTTAAAAAAGGACAGAATACGAGATAACGTATATTCATGTAATCATGGTTAATTGACTGAACTTTCAAACATTTGTCTGACTGTATTTCAAAAAGTCCTGTGTACATCAATTGAATCTTGAGATGTAATGTAGTTTATTAATTGATATTGCAATCATAAAGATCCCTTTAAAACTGTAATCGATATGTCATTTTGTCAGATCTATGTTTAATCTAACATTGGCAACTTAAAGTTATAATTGATTAAAAATAATAATTATCCAGAACAAGGTAGGTCATATATTTGTTATGCTTCATTTAAGTATTAATGTAAAGGAAATAAATGAAATTTAACTTCAAATGCAATTTGAGTACAATAAATTTGTTTCACATAGCCTTTGATCTCAAACATATATGAATGTGTTATTTCAAGATAAGTTTTCTTATGTTTAACATAGTCAAATTATTGTATCGACCAATGAGTTCCAGATGCTTTGTGCTTTTCTGTTTTATCGTGACACAAAATTCTTTATCATTTTTGTTTTTGTTTTGTGCCTTAACTGGAAAAAACATTGCATTTCTTTGTCATTTTAGTAAATAATTTATTATGATTTACAATTGTAACCCTATGAAGCATTGGATGTTAAAGCAGTGTTCTGAATATTTCATTTTACCAAAGAAAACGTTTCAGTAAGGATATATTGAAAACGGCTAAACTCCCAAAGTGATAAATAACAACTTATTAATAAGCTATTAATTGGGTTATTTCATACAGAATGCAATATCAACAATCGTTCACGTTGATACGATTATTTACGATTGATATTACCTTATTTGTTGTGATTGAAATTAACTTATTTATATGGAAATTTAATCACCCATGCTCTGTAAGAATATGCAACACGGTTAAAAAACGTTTGGATAATGTTATTCAATACAAATACTAATATACGTTAAATGTAGTTGAACAGGCTATGCAATGGGTTGTTGCAGACATTTTAGCGTTCCTTAACCGGAAATAAGATTTTTATTTCAAACAACGTACTGGGTAAATATCATAATTGTATCGCCATTTATTTACTCATTTATCAGGTAATGAAATAATATCGGACAAGATTTCTGTTCTTCATTCAGAAATTCTATGATCGTACAATACATAAAAGTAACAGCAGTAGTAGTCTATTAGTTCACATTCGGCTGAATTTCATTGGTAAAAAAGAAGAACCGTGACGTATTGTATTTTAATGAAGACCAATAATCAATAAATATTGTTTTTCAAAGTATTCCCTAAGTATAAAGATTATCTCTATGTTATTATTAAAGGTAGTTTGTAACTCTGTCTGAGTAATGAAATATTCATCACTACTACCGGATCATTTACCTTAAGGTTTAGAAACTTTATCTCATTTTAAACCGACCTATATATTGTTCTCATTTTCAAATCTACCAAAACCATTACATTCAAAGGTATAGACTATAAATATATGCATACAGTTAATTGTTACATAGCAGTTATAATAATACTACAGTAACACATTTAGCTTGGTTATTGTTAACACATTCATTGATTTGTTACAAGGTATACCGTACGCGTACATTACTTAGAAGACATTAAATCTTATAACTCCAAAATATACTATTTCAAACACTCATTGCTTTTGAATAACTAAAAGCATAGAGATTGAGAGTTAAAGAAACATTCGTAATAATATCAGAAATAATGGCTTTATATCAAAGGAAAGAGAGAACAATACAATAACGATGACTTCGAAATGCTTTTAGTGTGCATGATTTTATTTCCTATGTTGAGTACTGGTTTCATTCAGTGTAATAAAATAAATGTATTTTCCACTGAGCATGAGCGAACAAAGTATTATGTTAACCTTATTCGGATGTGATATTTGTATAGTGGCAAACCTTTAAAAATATCATCGGTTAACATATTAAAATAGAAAGTAAAAAAAAAACATTCATGTATCTTTCCCGGATCCTCCCTGCCAAACAATTCATTTGGATTCTACGAAAAATTAGGGAGAGGGGCTACAGAATTCCTCTGAGAATCAATTTATGTTGTTGTTAATTTAAATACATTAAACACATACACGTGACTATTTGAAATTTGATTTAAAGTCATGTTTTGTTATTAATAATGTGAATATTTAAGTATCTTGAAAGTATAGGTCTATAAAAGATACAACATGATTCTCCGCAAATCTTTCGGAGAAATGTGATTTATTTCGATATTGTTATAAGCCTGTTCTTTTTATCACTTTTACAAATTTTTTTCTTCAGAAAATAAATACAACTTGAGTGGGCTTTTTTGGGTATGACCTTTTTACTATGACACTGCAGTTGCAATTGTGTTAATGATTGTAATATTATGCATTGAAGAAGAGAAGTTACCGAGGTCTTCAGTTATTTAAGTGGCGTCATGACCTAATGGTGAACGCGTCGGACTAGTTAAATTGAAATGGTCTTTAGTTGCACTAGTTCAATCTCCACTAGATGCAATTGTATCTTTCCTTTACCCAGACATTGTACATTCATATAACTGCTTGGTTGCAATATTCGACAGTGTGTTTATAGGCTTATAGCTACATTCACACTCGATCTAAAGAAAATGTCTATATATAACTTCTTTGTTTAGGACTTTCATAGAAAAGCCTTGCTACTGTAGGGAGTGATTGTTTTTTATATAGACTGAAAATATCATATTTGGTGTATGGATATGTAGGCTTGAGCTATTCAATAAAATAATAATTTCTTAATTACGACTTTATTGTTTTGTTTGCTTGTTTGTATTCTTGATTCAGCATCGTCTTTTAAAATAATTCAATTGAATCTATACGGTATATTTCGTGACAACACCAAATCATCTGTTAGTTAAAATACCACGGCCAGAATATGAAATGAAACTCTAAGTAAATAAGCCATGTCTCTAATAACGAATATTTCAAAGTGTATTTTATAAATCATACAAATTCCTAAAGATAATGCTTTGTCCATATAACTGGCATCAATGTTGATACCCTCAGGTGACTAATGTGCATCAATGATAAACGTAGATTCAGATATATTTTGCACGAAGCACTATTCTCTATTTTAATTAATTAGCTTGATTAAATGTCAGGACAAATTGTTTTTTTTATTTTATGAAGTCTCTGTCTGTGACGAGCCTATTTAATTACATTACAGCACCAGACGATTTGCTCAGCATATTATCTGTTGTTTTTTGTTGTTGTTTTTTCTCCACTTGGTGTATCCAAGAATCAGTACTTTTTAAAGATTATATAAAATGTGATGATTGATAAGAAGAACAATATATTTTAAATATTTAAAGGGTGACATCAAAGAAAGCTACCGTTTCACTATTCTACTAACATTAAACGAACATTAACCTTATAGTATATAAAAATTCAATGGCACTGAAATGTGATCCTAGGTTATATTAAAGAATACTAATATATCTTATAAATACATGTATAAAACATTGCTAGCGAGATGGTACAAAAATGTTAGAAAAAAGCAAAAAGAAAAAAGCAAATAGAAAGAAAGAAAGAAAGAAAGAAAGTAAAAAAGAAAGAAAGAACGAAAGAAAGAAAGATAAAACTCAGATACATAAATCAATTTTATTAATTTGACACATAAAGTTTAAAACTTCTTTATTTCCTATTTTTCAAACTTTCTGTTACCGAATTTTGTTATATTAAACTGAAAGTAAAACAAGAACTGTTGCATGCTTCTGTAAGCTAAAAACAAACAAGAATACATTTAATTACATGCTTTTCGGTGGTTTATAGAAATATATCAGTGAAATAAAAATGGTAATTTCACTGTTTTAAACAGTGAAACTATCAATTTGATAATTTCACTGTTTTGAATTTAAGCCCCTTACGTTGTTTTAGTGAAATACCAGCGTGAACAGTACTGGGAACCAACTTTATCACGTTGTATTATTATTTGGCGCGCTTTTCATTCAGTATTAGGTTTATTGTCTTTTTAAAACGTTTCTTTGCATATAATAAAAAGAAAATTTGTTTATTTTAGTGTAAGATCGAAATATATTTCACCTTGTGAACACCAAAAGTTCATATTTCACTAGTGGCTGCGCCACTCGTGAAATATACCTTTTGGTGCTCACTCGGTGAAATATATTCCGATCTTACACTGAACTAAACAAATATCCTCTATTTATATAAAGTTTTCATAATGCATCAACTTTGGTGTAAATCTCAGAAAACATGCTAAACTTATGATGACGTTGCCTTAACAAACATTTGATAATGACGTTGCCTTAACAAATAGCCTATTATGAAATCTTCAAAGAAATATTTGTTGTAATCATTTTAGAATGTATAATTGTCTTGACCTCATTTCAATTTCAATTTCAACATGCACAAGCACACATACATACACACATACACACTAGAATTCAATTGACCTTGTCATAGGGATGGCGATATTTTTGAAATATGTTTTATCAATATTGAATGCAATTTCAAGTAATCAGTTCATCACAGGAACAGTAATATTAAAATAAATGTTTTGATAATACTTAATGTATTTTGAATGTGAATATCAATATTCTGTAAGGCTATTATATACGTACATGATTACGCCCGTTGAGACAATGCAGCTCAGTTTATTTCCTGTGATAAATATTTAGATATATTTGCTTTTGTTAGCACTAGCAACAAACATGCTGGCGTTTATTGAAACACACCTGAAATGCTAATATAATAATTTTTACTTCTGCCAAGAAAAAGGTAACAGATTGTTAAGCAATATAAACAAAAGGTATGTCTACCGCGATTTAATTTGTTATACAATGTTTTACTAATAAATTTATCTTTCTTTATATATTTACATTGTGTCACTCATTGTTATTAGCAATGATCCCATGTGAATTCACTTCTATCATTTGTATCAAAGACTAATGATGCTGGAATTGTAAATCAATATATCATGAAATAGTGAAGGTGGATGCACCTTTGGGTGAAAGATAAATGTCATAATATTAGGTAAAGAACTCTTACAAGAAGTATCTTTTAAAACTATTCTCGGTCGAGGTAAATCTGCTTTTTCTTGCAAAAAAATATTTCAGATTCTTGTATTCATGACGAAGTTTTAGCAGTGCCAGTTTGATCATGCAATAATGACAGTACTATGTTATATGTTATATTCTAAATGTCATTTAAGATTTAAAGATTAAACCAATTTAATATGAAATAACGAATGCTATATCAACATTTTTTGCTGAAAGTTCTTATGAAAATCTATTTCATCTATTTAAGCCATCGTATATTCCCGCTGTTACAAAGAGTAAGGATATTTGTATTCAATAGAAAAACAATAACATATTCATTGTATTTTAGCAGGCAATGCAAGGCGTCGTAGGAGACATTTGTAGTATTCCTATAGCGAATACAAGATCTTTTAAGGAACATTATGCCTCAAAAACGAATAAATGGTTGCTTCTTTAGAAATGGTATACATGAGTAATATAATGTTTGAAAAGCGGTATGAGATCACGTCAGATGCTTATAACTTGAAATAAATGTGAAATAATTTGCATGAAAAAGTAGCAAAATGTAAACATTTGACGCCGTTGTGTTTGTTTAGCAGTCACACAGACAACTTAAATATATCCTTAGAATTACACATTTTCCATTTGAAAACATACATTATATATTGGTAATGATTACTTAGAAAAGGGTTGTTATTTACTTACTGTGTCCTTTGATTATGTCTGATAGCGTATATATATAGTTCATGTTTTGAACCTGTTTATACAAATGAATAATGTCCAAGTTATAATGTAGTATATTATTCGTGCAAACATTGTCTCCTTTCTTTATCAACATTGGTCAATGTCGCTTTTTACTTTTTACTTGAGTCACAGACACGCTTTAATCATATCTAAGATTTGTAGCTGATTATTACATATATCACTGATTCCTTTGAGAATAAAGATTTGTCCTTTATGATAAAAGATTTGATTTCTCTTACGAGATGCTGTTTCCTGACCTGACATAATGCGTACAAATATATTATGTTTTTTCTTCGATGATTAATTGAAGAAGTAATGGTACACGGATATTCCTCCGAGACATAGATCTACTCAGATTTCCAAATATAGATAATTGCGTAGTAAATACAACCGTGTGTCCCATGAATCGTAAAAAATGAAAAAAAAAAAGGACAGAATACGAGATAACGTATAGTCATGTAATGGTTAATTGACTGTACTTTAAAACATTTGATTGACTGTGTATTTCAAAAAGTCCTTACTAGCTGTGTACTTCAAATGAATCTTGAGATGTAATGTGGTTAATTAATTGATATTGCCATCATAAAGATCCCTTTAAAACTTTAATCGATATGTCATTTTGTTAGATCTATGTTTAATCTAACATCGGCAACTTAAAGTCATTAATAGATTAAAAATGATAATTATCCATAACAGGGTAGGTCATATATTTGTTATTATACTTCCTTTAGTATTAATGCAGATGAAATAAATGAAATTTAACTGCGGATGCAATTTGAGTACAATAAAATTGTTTCACAAGGCCTTTCTTCTTATATATGAACATATATGAATGTGTTGTTTATCATGATCAAATTATTGTACTATGAATTACAGATGCTTTGTGCTTATATGGTTTACCATGACACAAATGTCTGTTTCATTTTTTGCCTTAACTAGAAAATCATTGTATCTTTTTATCATTTTAATAAAATATTTATTATGATATACAATTGCTACTCTGTGAAACATTGAATAATATAGCAGTGTTCATTTGAGTATTTCAATGTAGAAAAAAGGTACAATATAACAATATAAACGGCTTATATTCCATAAACAAATGAAATTAAACTGTAAAATTATTTCACGCATTTACAAAACGTTTGATGATATTATTCATCACAAATACTTTTATAATAATGTCCATTGAAGTTGAGCAGGCTATGCATTTGGTTGGTGCAGACATTTTAATAGCGTTCCTTTAAAATCTTTATTTCAAACAGCGTACAGGGTAAATATCATACTTCTAATTCGCCATTTATTTACTAATATATGAGGTAATGAAATAACATGGAACAAGATTTCTAATCTTCATAATTCATAAATCCTATATTCTAGATCGTACAATAGACACATACGTAACTGTAGAAGTAGTCTTTTAAGTTCACATTTGGCTGAATTCCATTGGGAAAAAAAAAGAACCGTGACGTTTTGTATCTTAATGAAGACCAATAATCAATAAATATTGTTTTTCAAAGTATTCCCTAAGTATAAAGATGATCTCTATGTAATTATTAAAGGTAGTTTGATACTCTGTCTGAGTAATAAAATATTCATCACTACTACCGCTTCAGTTACCTTGAAATTTAGAAACTTCATACCATTTTAAACCGACCTATATATTGATCTCATTTTCAAATCTACCAAAACCTTTACTTTCAAAGGTATATACTAGAAATATATGCATACAATTGATTGTTACATATTTATTATAATAATACTACAGTAACATATTTAGCTTGTTTATTGTTAACATGTTCATTGTTTTGTTACAAGGTATATCGTACACGTACATTACTTAGAAGACAATTTATCTTATAACTCCAAGATATACTATTTCAAACACACATTGCTTTTGAATAACTAAAAGCCTAGAGATTGAGAGTTAAAGAAACATTCGTAATAATATCAGAAATAATGGCTTTATATCAAAGGAAAGAGAGAACAATACAATAACGATGACTTTGAAATGCTTTTAGTGTGCATGATTTTATTTCCTATGTTGAGTATTGGTTTTATTCAGTGTAATAAAATAAATATACGTTCCACTGAGGATGATCGAACAAAATATTCTGTTAACCTTATTCGGATGTGATATTTGTATAGTGGCAAACCTTTGAAAATATCATCGTTTAACATATTAAAATAGAAAGTCCAAAAAAAAAGAATAATAAATCATTCATGTATAATAACACTGCAGTTGCAATTGTTTTAATGATTGTTATAATATGTTAAAGAAGAGTAGTTACCGAGGTCTTCAGTTATTTAAGTGGCGGCATGACCTAATGGTGAACGCGTAGGACTAGTTTAATTGAAATGGTCTTTAGTTGCGTGAGTTCAAACTCCACTAGATGCAAGTTGTTCTTTCCTTTACCCAGAAATTGTACACTCATTGGTAAGTACTGCTTGGTTCCAATATTCGACAGTGTGTTAATAAGCTTATAGCTACATACACAATTGAACTTAAGTTCTAAACTTATTATTTAGGACTATCATAGAAAAACCTTGCAACTGTAGGGAGTGATTGTTATATAAAGAGATTAAAAATATTATATTTAATGTATGGATATTTAAGCTTTAGCTATTCACTTAGTATTTCTTAATTACGATTTTATTGTTTTATATTGTTTGTTTGTTTGTTTGCTTGTTTGTATTCTTGATTCAGCATCATTCATTAAAATAATTCAATTAAATATCTATACGGTATATTTCATCACAACGCCAAACCATCCGTTAGTTAAAATAACACGGCCAGAATATGAAATGAAACACCTAGTAAATAAGTCATGTCTCTAATAACGAATAATTCAAAGTGTATTTTATAAATCATACAAATGCTTTGAAATATTAAATTGTTTGTCAGTGAAGTTTGCTAAAAAGATCAATAAACCAATATGTATTGCTTTTAAATAGTTAATAAGTTCTTAGGTAAGCATATTGTCTCTGAAATGACACGTAAATGTATCCTTTAATTGAACAGTAAAATATTTATTATAATCGGAGCGTTGTTGTACAGGCGATATGTTTAAACACTTTAATTATTTTACATTATAAAAATAATTCATCAGAACACACTTGTTTTTGGAGTAAGAATGTCGTAACAAGTTTGAAGTATTCAGTGTACGGAATCTAGTAAAATTTAATGAAGGTTTGTGAACGAGTACAAAAATGAGTATTTGAGGTATGTGTATATATTTCATGGTTATATTCTATTGAAAATACCAGTATTTTGAACATCTTATAAACTCAAACCTACGTACTACTTAAAGATTATCAGAATAATTTGTTTTGACAGTTGTATTTTCATGCATTTTGCATATCATGCAGTGCTTTCATTGGAGTATTTTCCTCTCGTATAGTCTTATATATTAAACAGGATACTTCTTGAAGGCCCATTATGCCTCAGAACTTCTCAAAACTTTTTTTGGTATCTTGTTAACATTGCTCATTTGCCATAAAGATAAACTAACAATTTGTGTCTATTGCTATTATAGTGAATAAGTATTTTGTATGGAAGGCACAATATACTATGTTGTTAACATTTTGACACATTACCGCACGTTTACCGCGTGCTGTAAATCCCTTATTAAAACATTTTAAACACATGTTTGACATTTCTCAAGATTTTTGAGGAAAAGAAATTTCTGAGACATTATGCGCTTTTAAGTCCGTAAAATGATGTTATCAGTATTTGTTGAAGCCTTTATTTTTTGGTGTCCTTTTACAGTTTCAAAGGAGTACTCCTATTCCGTTTTGCTGAGTAATCCTTTGCTTCTACAATATACATGTAGCATTTTGGTTAGAAGTAATGTTAAAATGATAAAGCAGTTTCTATTAAAGTCAAAATACCGTAATGTTTACATTTTCTACATTAATGACAAACTTTCTTCACTTCACAATGATGAGCATGACCTCAATCAATTCTTACAACATTTGAAAATATTTGCTTGCCATTCCTTATATTTGCGTTCATTTGTTAGGCATAATGTACCTTAAGTTACATATATTTTATATTGCATGTTTTATTGTGGATGTGTAACAATACAAACCTCCGCTAACTATTCGACATTGCATCCGCGCAGTCTGATTAGGATCCATGTTCTTCTCTTTCAAACTCTATTACAAGTAGCGAAACTGATAGCGAACAGCATAGATCCTGATCAGACTGAGCGGATGCGCAGGCTGGTCTGGATCCATGCTGGTCGCAAACGCACTATGTTGGTTTTGTCGTGACGCAGCTCATATATTTATAATTATATGTAATCATATAAATAAATACATGTTATGTCCGTTACTCTCCCTTAATTCATGACTTACAAGACTTTTTGTTCAACAAAGAAAATCTAAATATTCATCTTTTAAATTAACAGGTGAAAGGTCATTTATATGGATTATAGGACTTGGCCAATCACTAATTTCGACACGTGACAAAATTTTTATCATAATAATCGTTACTCCAAATAGTTTCAATTAACTAACCATTTTCTGAAATATTGATTTCATCATGCGTTATAATTTAACGAGATTTAACAAAAAAGTAACTGTGACAGTCATAAAATGTTAAAGATCAATACATATATACAATCTACACTATTCCCTCATGAAAAGTCTAAAACGTCTGTTTTAAACGATTCTACGTTTTCTGTTGTTGTTATTTTCAATTAAAGGAAGTATACTTAAATGCCTTACATAATTCTAGTTAAAGACACATTTAATCTCAGAATAATATCCTTTACTTTAACATTACGATTCTCGAATTTGCTAAATGCTTTACACACGAAGAAAGTAGTGCAAATGGAAAAATCATTTGTAGCTTAATGTTTTGACTTCCTTACAAAATATTAAATCACTAGTATTGTACTAATTGCCAGAATGAATCAGAAACAAAAGATGGTTCAGGTACTTGGCCAGTGAGTAGCCTTTTTTAAACTATAACTGTACACCAAAAAGGCTTTTGTGAAACGAAAATTAAAACATTTCTGAAAATAATAGATAGGACTTTAAACAAGATAAGTCAATATTCATCAAAAGCAGATTGTATACGGACATGTTTGGACCATTGAGATAAGAAAAGTACATCTTTTGGACACGTATATATAATGCTTTGTCCATATAACTGGCATCAATGTTGATCAAGGTTACTAATGTGCATCAATAATAAACATACATATAGAAAACTACTCAATAGTTGCACAAAGCACTATTCTCTATTTTAATTAATTAGCTTGATTAAATGTCAGGACAAATTGTTTTTTTTTATTTTATGAGAAGTCTTTCTCTGTAAGCTACGACGAGACTATTTAATTACATTACAGCACCAGACGATTTGCTCAGCATATTATGTGTTGTTTTTGTTGTTGTTTTTTTTCAACTTGGTTTATCCAAGAATCAGATTTTTTAAAGATTATATGAAATGTGATGCTTGATAAGAAGAACATTATATTTCAAATATTTAATGGGGGACATCAAAGAAAGCTACCGTTTCACTATTCTACTAACATTAAACGAACATTAATCTTATAGTATATAAAAATTCAATAGCACTGACATGTGATCCTAGGTTATATTAAAGAATACTAATTAACTTATAAATACATTTTTAAATCATTGATAGCGAGATTGTACAAAAATGTAAGAAAAGAAAAAAAGCAAAAAGACAAAAGCAAATAGAAAGAAAGAAAGATAGAAAGAAATAAAGATAAGAAAGAAAGATAGAGAGAACTCAGATACATAATTCAATTTTATTAATTTGATACATAAAGTTCAAAACTGAAAGTAAACAAGAACTGTTGCATGCTTCGGTCAGCTAAAAACAAACAAGAATACATACTATATAAAGTTAAAATGAGGTGATGTGAAAATCTCAGAAAAAATGCTTGGCTTATAATGACGTTGCCCTAACAAATATTTGATAATGACGTTGCCTTAACAAATAGCTTATTCAGAATCAAATCGCATTATACTAATACATGAAGTATTTGTTGTAATCATCTTAGAATGTATAATTGTCTTGACTTCATTTCAATTTCAATTTCATCACGCACAAGCACACATACATACACACATACACAATAGAAATTCAATTGACCTTGCCATAGGGATGGCGATATTTTGATATATGTTTTATCAATATTGAATGCAATTTCATGTAATCAGTTCATCACAGGAACAGTGATATTAAAATAAATGTTTTGATAATACTTAATGTATTTTGAATGTGAATATCAATATTCTGTAAGGCTATTATATACGTACATGATTACGTCCGTTGAGACAATGCAGCTCAGTTTATTTCCTGTGATAAATATTTAGATATATTTGCTTTGTTAGCACTAGAAGCAAACATGCTGGCGTTCATTGAAACACACCTGAAATGTTAATATAATAATTTTTAAAAGAAAAAGGTAACAGATTGTTAAACAATATTAACAAAGGGTATGTCTACCGCGATTGAATTTGTTATACAAGGTTTTACTAATAAATTTATCTTTCTTTATATAATTACATGTATATGTATATGTGTCACTCATTGTTATTAGCAATGATCCCCCTGTGAATTCACTTCTATCATTTGTATCAAAGACTAATGATGTTGGAATCGTAAATCAATATAAAATGAAATAGTGAAGGTGGATGAAAGACTAATGTCAACATAATATTAGATACAGAGCTCTTACAAGAAGTATCTTTGAAAACGATTCTCGGTCGAGGTAAATCTGCCTTTTCTTGCAAAAAAATATTTCAGATTCTTGTATTCATGACGAAATTTTAGCAGTGCCAGTTTGATCATTCTAACATGACAGATATTACTTGTGAAAAATCTAATTGATATGCAGGGCTCTCGGTAGGGTTAATAGTACCCAAGAATCAAGCTTTGGATGTTGAAATATTTACATCAGAAAGTTTTCTGAATCACACGAGTTTACTACTATTTGATCAAAGTAATGATTACTAAGAAAAGGGTCGTTATTTACGTACTTTGTGCTTTGATTACATCTGATAGGGTATATATATATATTTAATATTTTGAATCTGTTTAAACAAATGAATAATGTCCAAGTTATAATGTAGTATATTATTCGTGCAAATGGTGTCTCCTTTCTTTATCAACTTTGATCAATGTCGCTTTTTACTTTTTACTTGAATCACAGACAAGCTTTCAGCATATTTAAGATTACTGGCTGATTATTACATATATCACTGATTCCTTTGATAATAAAGATTTGTCCTTTTTGATAAAAAATCTAATGTCTGTTACGACTTGCTGTTTCCTGACCTGACATAATGCATGCAATTTATTATGTTTTTTTTTTCGATGATTAATTTGGGAAATAATGGTACGCGGATATTCCACCGAGACATAGATCTACTCATATTTCCAAATATAGATAATTGCGTAGTAAATATGACCGTGTGTCCAATGAATCGTAAAAATGATAAAAAATGGACAGAATACCAGATAACGTATAGTCATGTAAAAGTTAATTGACTGTACTTTAAAAGACTTGATTGACTGCGTATTTCAAAAATGTCCTTACTGGCTGTGTACTTCAAATGAATTTTGAAATGTAATGTAGTTAATTAATTGATTTTGGAATCATAAAGATCCCTTTAAAACTATAATCGATATGTCATTTTGTCAGATCTATGTTGTATTTAACATTGGCAACTTAAAGTTATAATATATTAAAAAATATTAATTATCCAGAACAAGGTAGCTCATATATTTGTTATGCTTCATTACAGTATTAATGTAAAGGAAATAAATGAAATTTAACTTCGAATGAAGTTTGAGTACAATAAAATTGTTTCACAAAGCCATTCTTCTCAAACATATATGAACGTGTTGTTTATGTTTAACATGATCAAATTATTGTACTATCTAACGATGAATTCCAGATGCTTTGTGCTTATATGATTTATCATGACAGAAATTTCTTTAACTAGAAAAGCATTGTATTTCTTTATCATTTCAATAAAATATTTATTATGATATACAACTATAACTCTATGAATATTGTAGCAGTGTTCATTTGAGTATTTCATTGTAGAAAAAAAGGTACAATATAGCAATATAATTATAAATGGCTTATATTCCATAAACAAATGAAATAAAACTGTATAATTATTTCACGCATTTACAAAATGTTTGATAAAATTATTCATCACAAATACTTTAATTATATGTCCATTGTGCAATGGGTTGTTGCAGACATTTTAGCGTTCCTTTAAGATCTTTATTTCAAACAACGTACAGGGTAAATATCATACTTATATTTCGTCATTGATTTACTAAATTATGAGGTAATGAAATAACATCGAACAAGATTTCTAATTTTCATAATTCAGAAATTCTACATTCTTGATCGTACAATAGACACATACGTAACAGTAGTAGTAGTCTATTAGTTCATCTTTGGCAGAATTTCATTGAAAAAAAAAGAACCGTGACATATTGTATTTTAATGAAGGTATATACTATAAATATATGCATACAGTTAATTGTTACATAGCAGTTATAATAATAATACAGTAACAAATTTAGCTTTTTTATTGTTAACATGTTCATTGATTTGTTACAAGGTATACCGTACACGTATATTTCTTAGAAGACAATTTATCTTATAAATCCAAAATATACTATTTCAAACAAAAATTAATTTTTAATAACTAAAAGCCTAGAGATTGAGAGTTAAAGAAACATTCGTAATAATATCAGAAATAAAGGCTTTATATCAAAGGAAAGAGAGAACAATAAAATAACGATGACTTCGAAATGCTTTTAGTGTGCATGATTTTATTTCCTATGTTGAGTATTTGTTTTATTGTATTAAAATAAATATACGTTCCACTGAGGATGGTCGAACAAAATATTCTGTTAACCTTATTCGGATGTTATATTTGTAATGTGGCAAAACTTTTGAAATATCATTGGTTAACATATTAAAAAGGAAAGTAAAAAAGAAAGAATAATAAAACATTCATGTATATTTTCCGGATCCTCCATGCCAGACAATTCATTTGGATTCTACGAAAAATTAGGGAGATTGGGTACAGAATTCCTCTGAGAATTTGCACTGTATCATATAATATATTTAAAAGTTTACATGACATACATATATTTATATAAACAGATAGGTAAATGCCTT
Source organism: Ruditapes philippinarum (assembly GCF_026571515.1). NCBI lineage: Eukaryota > Metazoa > Mollusca > Bivalvia > Venerida > Veneridae > Ruditapes > Ruditapes philippinarum. The sequence continues at coordinate 53,952 of NW_026862198.1, read as the reverse complement.
AAATCTATTTAATCATATATTTCATAAGATAATCTGAGAGATAACAGTTTAATTAATTACCCAGAATGCATAAATTATTTTTAAATTGATAAGTATGTATAATATATAGAGCCATTTAATTGATTAAAATAGATTTCAGCAAATCAATTTATGTTGTTGGTAACTTAAATACATTAAATACGTAGAAGTAACTATTTGAAATTTGATTTATAAATAATGTAAATATTTAAGTATCTTCATAGTATAGGTCTATAAACTTTAAAATATACAATATGATTCTCCGCAAATCTTTCGGAGAAATGTGATTGATTTCGATATTGCTATCAGCCTGTACTTTTTATCACTTTTACTATATTTTTTTTAAAGAAAATAAATACAACTTGAATGGGCTTTTTTGGGGTGACCTTTTTACAATGACACTGCAGTTGCAATTGTTTTGTAGATTGTTATATTATGCATTAAAGAAGAGAAGTTACCGAGGCATTCAGCTATTTAAGTGACGGCATGACCTAATGGTGTACGCGCCGGACTAGTTTAATTGTGATGGTCTTTAGTTGCGTGACTCTAAACTTCACTTAATGTAAGTTGTTCTTTCCTTTACAGTCATTGCTAAGTACTCAGGGCGTCGAACGTATAGCGGTGCGATACTCCTTTAAGCGAGGTGATTTCATGCGATACGCCATAATGGCGGATTTACCCGTGTAAACACACGTCAGAGTGAGTGTTTTTTATTAAGTATTTCATAAATCTTCGATTACAATTGCATATTTTGTATTGAGGATGTGATGATAGGACCGACACACATTTCATCAAAATTACAGAGACCTAAATTCATAACTAAAAAAGTTATTGAAGGTAAACTGACGGCAACTAATTTTGGGTCGGTGAATAAAATCGCTTAATGCAAGCTTATATTAATATAGTTAATTTCTTTTTCTTCTTTATTCTATAAGAGTAATCATAATTGAGTTGCATAGCAAGTACCTTTGTGCTCCGATATACATAGACGCTTACTGGTCAAAATATTTAAGTGTACGCTGGATTTTGGTGCGATAAAATAACTGTACGCTGTTAAAGGTTCGATATTTTTCATTATCACATCTGCTGTACATGTTTTCCTATGATTATACTAAGATATCTACCATATATTTGCCCGTTTCCGGAATTCTGAAATCTTCTTCTTTCCTTAAAGATTTACTTGAAATAAAAGTTTTGTATAACCATCTATATAAGTGTTTGAACTTAATTTGAATAATTAATAATAAATATCCTGTGATAATTAAGAGTTGGAAAAAAGTAACCTTTACTCTAAGATCTTAGATAAAAAGTAGGAATTTGACCAAAATATGTAAGAATGAATTTAAGAAACCAATTAAGAAATCTTGTATAAATTAACTCACTTTTAAAGCAGAACATTTCATAATAATAGCAGTTAATATGTGATATAAGGGCTGTTTTACTTCATGAGGTTTTAAGATCTTTTGTACATGTACATGCTGCTGTCAAACTGATATTTTTTCATATTATAAATAGAATTGAACATTTCAAACAACCCATAAAATACAGTGAAAGTACATATCACTGCTGTTCTAGAGATAGAGACTGAGAACCAGGTGGTAAAAATCTTTAACTGGTAAAATTCTTTTCTAAAATGTTGCTTAGAACAGGCTATTTTTGTAGTGCACATAATTGTGGCCTGTCAGGAAAAAACACAAAAATACAATTTCAAAATTCAGTCAGTCATTGGACACCAAACAGCCCAGTGTCTTTCTTAGGAACAGCTGATGCTCACATGTGCAAATACACAGTTGTAAATGTTGCAGAGCAATTAAAACATTACAAATTGATTAACATACAAAACTACTGCCAGATAGGTAAAGTATCAAAAGTACAAATGCTGACACATGTGCAAATAAACAAAAAGCTTTTGAGTATATAATATTAGATTGAGTCACACTGCTTATGGAGTAGTATATAAATAACATAGGGGTTTGTGGGTTACAGTTAAAATATCATCCCAAGGAAAATACTGTTAGCCAAGGTGTTAGCCGAGGGAAACAGTATTTTTAGGAGGGTTGATATTTTTACTGTTACTTACAAATGCTTGTGTGTTATTTATTTTATTCCCGAACAGATACTGTAATCTATAATACTTTTATTTACATAAAAAAACACTTTCCCAGATTTTAAACTGTTAAAAAAGTGCCGTTGGCCTGTAACAGTACAAATCTCTTGGTACACTTGCTTTAACAATAAGAGTAACTCCTAGTGGAAATGAATATTTACAAAAAATTGAGGGGTAATGCTATACATTAAATGTTGCAAAGAAAGCCCAGTTTTAAAAGTAAAACTACTGACAGATATGTTAAATCACTAAAAGTATGAATGCTTTCATAAGCAAATACACAAAGCTGTTTGGTAAACACTGGTTATGGAGTAGTATAGTTATATATTCAAAGCGACAGAGCTAATGACAAACATCAGAATTACTGAAATACAATGATGTGCTCTGTATATAATATATAACATCCAATCCATAGAGGAAATCAAACCAGTATTTTTTTTATATAAATTTCAAGTTCCATTGCAAAAAATAAATGGAAGAAACAAAACGAATATTATCATGCATATTGATTACTTGATAGAATTTCAAATTTCTGTGCAATAACTTATCTAATTTTAATGATTAACCTTTGTGAGAAAAGAATATTTAAATTAACTATATCATAGTATAATACACATGTACATTAATTGACACTGTTGCTTTAATTGACACTGTGGTTTCATATGATTAACATACAAACTCAAAACTTGATATTTCATCAAAATTGAATAAGAATGTACTGTAATGAGGAAGTTGCTACAGAAAAACATACCAACATTTGTGCGTACAGTTGGTTTATCGGACCAAATATTAGGCGTACAGTAAGAAAACTGGTAATATTTTATATATTTTCGGATAGATATGGAAAACTACTCTTGTATATCGTTTTGTTTTCAAAAATAAACATGTTGGAACTTAAACTAATTTAATATCTCGTTTTAAAACGACTGATACATTATTCCTTTGCATGTGCATATCAGGTTGACGGTTGAATTTGCAGCAACAAATACCTCAATAACTTCCTCAATTCTATAAAATTTAGTATTTATTTTGACAAGCATGCACAATTATAAGTTTTGATCAGCATGCTCAATGCTATTCTTCAAAAAATTACAATAGACAACAAATATTTGGAAAAAAACATGCTCATACCCACTTTCGTTTTCGCTCCCGTCCGCCATTAGGGCGTATCGCATGAATTCACCTCGCTTAAAGGAGTATCGCACCGCTATACGTTCGACCCCCTGGTACTGCTTGGTTCCAATATTCGACAGTGTGTTTATAAGCTTATAGCTATATACACAATCAAACTAAACTTATTATTTAGGACTATCATAGAAAAACCTTGCAACTGTAGGGAGTGATTGTTATATAAAGAGATTAAAAATATTATATTTAATGTATGGATATTTAAGCTTTAGCTATTCAATTATTATTTCTTAATTACGATTTTATTGTTTTATATTGTTTGTTTGTTTGTTTGTTTGCTTGTTTGTATTCTTGATTCAGGATCATTCTTTTAAAATAATTCAATTAAATATCTATACGGTATACATGTATTTCATCACGACACCAAATCATCCGTTAGTTAAAATAACACGGCCAGAATATGAAATGAAACTCTTAGTAAATAAGTCATGTCTCTAATAACGAATCATACCAAAGTGTATTTTATAAATCATACAAATGCTTTGAAATATTAAATTGTCTTCCAGTGAAGTTTGCTAAAAAGATCAATAAACCAATACATATTGCTTTTAAATAGTTAATAAGTTCCTAGGTAAGCATGTTGTCTCTGAAATGACAAGTAAATGTATCCTTTATTTGAACAGTAAAATATTTATAATAATCGGAGCGTTGTTGTACAGGCGATCTGTTTAAACACTTAAATTATTTTACATTATAAAAATAATTCATCAGAACACACTTGTTTTTGGAGTAAGAATGTCGTAAAAAAAATGAAGTATTCAGTGTACGGAATTTAGTAAATGGAGGTTTGTGAACGAGTACAAAAATGAGTTTTTGAGGTATGTGTATATATTTCATGGTTATATTCTATTTGATATACCAGTGTTTTGAACATCTTATAAACTCAAACCTACTTACTACTTAAAGATTATCAGAACAATTTGTTTTGACAGCTGTATTTTCTTACATTTTGCTTCGCATGCAGTGGAGTATTGTCCCCTAGTATAGTTTTATATATTAAACAGGATACTTCTTTAAGGCCCATTATGCCTCAGAACTTCTCAAAATTATTTTTGGTATCTTGTTAAAATTGCTCATTTGCCGTATAGATAAACTCACAATTTGTGTCTATTGCTATTAAAGTGAATATTAAGTATTTTGTATGGAATAGAGGGAAATAAGAAACCCTAAAGAAAGCCCAACAAGGCATAATTGAAAATGTGGCATGCTCGGTTTGATTGAGCCTGTTCATGGACGGTACTGTAAACTGCAAACTACCGTCCACGCACCCTAGCTCCGAATGGAAGTCACAATATACTATTTTGTTAACATTTTGACACATTACTGCACGTTTACCGCTACTTTCTTCGACATGCTCTAAATCTATCATATATACATTTTAAACACATGTTTGACATTTCTAAAGATTTCTGAGGGAAAGAAAAGATTTCTGAGACATAATGCGCCTTTGAGCCCGTAAAATGATGTTATCAGTATTTGTTGAAGCCTTAATATTTTTTGTTTCGTTTTACTGTTTCAAAAAGCTTAAAAAGAGTACTCATATTCCGTATAGCTGAGTAATCCTTTGCTTCTACAATATACATGTAGCATTTTGGTTAGAAGTAATGGTAAAATGATTAAGCAGTTTCTATTAAAGTCAAAATACCGTAATGTTTACATTTTCTACATTAATGACAAACTTTCTTCACTTCACAATGATGAGCATGACCTCAATCAATTCTTACAACATTTGAAAATATTTGCTTGCCATTCCTTATATTTGCGTTCATTTGTTAGGCATAATGTACCTTAAGTTACATATATTTTATATTGCATGTTTTATTGTGGATGTGTAACAATTATACAAACCTTCGCTAACTATTCGACATTGCATCCGCGCAGTCTGATTAGGATCCATGCTGTTCTCTTTCAAACTCTATTACAAGTAGCGAAACTGATAGCGAACAGCATGGATCCTGATCAGACTGCGCGGATGCGCAGGCTGGTCTGGATCCATGCTGGTCGCAAACGCACTATGTTGGTTTTGTCGTGACGCAGCTCATATATTTAAAATTATATGTAATCATATAAATAAATACATGTTATGTCCGTTACTCTCCCTTAATTCGTGACTTACAAGACTTTTTGTTCAACAAAGAAAATCCAAATATTCATCTTTTAAATTAACAGGTGAAAGGTCATTTATATGGATTATAGGACTTGGCCAATCACTAATTTCGACACGTGACAAAATTTTTATCATAATAATCGTTAGGTTATTACAGATCTTGTGATCTACTAGTTACTCCAAATAGTTTCAATTAACTAACCATTTTCTGAAATATTGATTTATATTGATTTCATCATACGTTATAAAATTAACGAGATTTAACAAAAAAGTAACGGTGACAATCGTTAAATATTACAGATCAATACATATATACGATCGTCACTATTCCCTCATGAAAAGTCTAAAACGTCTGTTTTAAAAGATTCTACGTTTTTTGTTGTTGTTGTTATTTTCAATTAAAGGAAGTGTACTTAAATGACTTACATAATTCTTGTTAAAGACACATTTTATCTCAGAAAAATGTTCTTTACTTTAATATTACGATTCTATATTTTGCTGAATGCTTTACACATGAAGAAAGTAGTGCAAATGGAAAAATCATTTGTAGCTTAATGTAAACAAGTAGTATTTTGACTTCCTTACAAAATATTAAAACACTATTATTGTACTAATTGCCAGAAAGAACGCATCAGAAACAAAAGATGGTTCAGGTACTTGACCAGTAAGTAGCCTTTTTGAAACTATAACTGTACACCAAAAAAGACTTTTGTGAAACGAAAATTAAAACATTTCTGAAAATAATAGATAGGACTTTAAACAAGATAAGTCAATATTAATCAAAAGCAGATTGTATACGGACATGTTTGGACCATTGAGGTAAGAAAAGTACATCTTTTGGACAAGTATAGATAATGCTTTGTCCATATAACTGGCATCAATGTTGATACCCTCAGGTCACTAATGTGCATCAATAATAAACATACATATAGAAAACTACTCATAGATTCAGATGTATTTTGCACAAAGCACTATTCTCTATTTTAATTAATTAGCTTGATTAAATGTCAGGACAAATTGTTTTTTTTTTATTTTATGAGAAGTCTCTCTCTGTAAGCTACGACGAGACTATTTAATTACATTACAGCACCAGACGATTTGCTCAGCATATTATCTGTTGTTTTTTGTTGTTGTTTTTTTCAACTTGGTTTATCCAAGAATCAGATTTTTTTAAGATTATATGAAATGTGATGCTTGATAAGAAGAACAATATATTTTAAATATTTAATGGGGGACATCAAAGAAAGCTACCGTTTCACTATTCTACTAACATTAAACGAACATTAATCTTATAGTATATAAAAATTCAATAGCACTGACATGTGATCCTAGGTTATATTAAAGAATACTAATTAACTTATAAATACATTTTTAAATCATTGATAGCGAGATTGTACAAAAATGTAAGAAAAGAAAAAAGCAAAAAGACAAAAGCAAATAGAAAGAAAGAAAGATAGAAAGAAATAGAGATAAGAAAGAAAGAAAGAAAGAACTCAGATACATAATTCAATTTTATTAATTTGATACATAAAGTTCAAAACTGAAAGTAAAACAAGAACTGTTGCATGCTTCGGTCAGCTAAAAACAAACAAGAATACATACTATATAAAGTTAAAATGAGGTGATGTGAAAATCTCAGAAAACATGCTTGGCTTATAATGACGTTGCCTTAACAAATATTTGATAATGACGTTGCCTTAACAAATAGCTTATTCAGAATCAAATCGCATTATACTAATACATGAAGTATTTGTTGTAATCATTTTTGAATGTATAATTGTCTTGACTTCATTTCAATTTCAACACGCACGCACGCACGTACGCACGCACACACACACACAATGGAATTCAATTGACCTTGTCATAGGGATGGCGATATTTTGATATATGTTTTATCAATATTGAATGCAATTTCATGTAATCAGTTCATCACAGGAACAGTGATATTAAAATAAATGTTTTGATAATACTTAATGTATTTTGAATGTGAATATCAATATTCTGTAAGGCTATTATATACGTACATGATTACGTCCGTTGAGACAATGCAGCTCAGTTTATTTCCTGTGATAAATATTTAGATATATTTGCTTTGTTAGCACTAGAAGCAAACATGCTGGCTTCCATTGAAACACACCTGAAATGTTAATATAATAATAGTTTTTACTTCTGCCAAGAAAAAGGTAACAGATTGTTACATAATATTAACAAAGGGTATGTCTACCGTGATTGAATTTGTAATACAAGGTTTTACTGATAAATTTATCTTTCTTCATATAATTACATGTATATGAATATGTCTCACTCATTGTTATTAGCAATGATCCCCCTGTGAATTCACTTCTATCATTTGTATCAAAGACTAATGATGCTGGAATCGTAAATCAATATAAAATGAAATAGTGAAGGTGGATGCACCTTTTGGTGAAAGATAAATGTCAACATAAAATTAGATACAGAGCTCTTACAAGAAGTATCTTTGAAAACGATTCTGCAAAAATATATTTCAGATTCTTGTATTCATGACGAAATTTTAGCAGTGCCAGTTTGATCATTCTAACATGACAGATATTACTTGTGCAAAATCAAACTGTTATGCAGGGCTCTCGATAGGGTTAATCCAACAAACTGTACTATGAGTATGGGCAATATCTCCCCTCTAAAACTTAGTAGCGATGTTCCGAGCAGCTTTGAATGTTGAAACATTTACATCTGAAGGTATTCTGAACCACAAGAGTTTATTACTCTTTGACCAAAGTGTAAAATGTTTTATAGATGCATAGTTGTGAAAGGTCATCGGTGTTGTTTTGTTTGTTTGTTTTGTTTTTTTTTTCGTTTTTTGTCGTCATGAAACACAATGTTTTACTTTTGAAAGTGGTATTATAATTAAGAATGATATTCAAAAAAAAAATATTTGCATTTTAATCCATATAGCCAAAATAATGTTTGCCAATAATCCCATACAAACTCACTATAAATCCATGAGGAAAGATCGAATAGGTCAACACGTACAAAACATACACTGATTCTACGTTTATTCGTACTCAAAAAGTTTCCAGAAAATCCTTTATATAAATTTATTCAATATTGTAGAATGGCAAATTGAATTCCCAGATTTTAGTTTTTTAATTTTAAATGGCCAGTGAAAAATTTATATCTACTTATATTGAGTTCTTCCCCGTAAAGTTTACAGGAAATCAAAATTGATTTTAGACGGCCTTGGACCGAAACAAACATTCATATATCTTTTAAAATTTGTCTGATTAAAAAAACAATTCTGTAAATATATTCATGTACGATTGTCAACCTTTACATGATAATAATCCATTTTTTTTTTAAATATGTTAGTTTGTTTGAAATTCATATTCTATTTTTCGTTTGTCATCAGTTTTCTTGAAATTACCATCAGTCTGTTCCTTATTATTTCAAAATGAATTGTTTCTGTATATAATTGGTTTATATTTTATCACTTTCTTGTATGTCAATTTTTTTAATTTTATTTTTCAGGATAAAAAAAAAGATAAAAAGCATATGCGTGTCTTCAGAAAGTATATCAAATGACGAAGAACCATTGACTTGTGAATACTAACAATTAAAGTACAGATTATGTAACATGGTCTTGACATCAACGCCAGCAAGACGGATTGGAAAACACAGTAATAATAGGATGCTATTGAATCCATCTAGGTGAATTATTTCCAAGGAAATATCTGTTAATTATTTGTAGCCAGGGAGAAATCGGGACTATCAAAATTGAAATATAGGAAAACTTTACAAGTAAGCAGTTCTAAAAGGAATAATGAAATGAGTGAACAATAACGTGAAATAAATGATATCGATGACAAGAAATACATATCAGTATATAGCTGTTGATATACAAATCGATGGAGATAACGTGGTGTTAATGCACGCTTTTGATTCCATTCCAAAACAAAATGTTAAACGTTTTTGCACTTTAAATTGAAAGGATTGTATGGATGATAATCATAAAATGATCCATATTTATTTACACACAATGATGACAGTGAATGGAAGTGCTTGATTAAATTTAAGTTTGTAGATATGTTTGCTGAATGTATTATATGCAAATTAGATTGTCATTATCCGATTAATTTGACAGGCGCAATAGAAGTGGCATCACATGTTCAAAATGAATAACACTTTTCAGTTTTTACACACGTGTATATTAACAAACAGAAAACTTCCTGTAAAAGCATATTTATTGTAAATAAAAAAGGAATGTTCATTTATTGAAAGATACTTCACAATAAAGGAATACAATAATAGGTTTTAAAAATTTCAATCTTGAGAAATGTGTTAAGTCTGTAACAAAGTGATATATTAAAGTTATTGCATTGTATTCAATTTGTATATATATATATATTTGACTGTGATAAAAGATATTCGGACAAAGGATATCAAAACTTCAGCAATGCATAGTGCAATTAACCACAAGCATGTCGAGGATGTAGTTCGAGGAGGGAAATATGGCATGCGGAAGTCTTTATCTAACAGCAGCACGGCAAGCAAACGTAATGGATTAGGCACCAATTTGCAATCAAAGTCCGTACGTGATACAGACATGGTGATCATCCGCAACAAATACACAAAAGAAGTCGTAGATCTAGAGGTAAGATAAACACACTATTTCATTGAGCTCACAATATGACATCTTTTAGAAGTCAACAAACGCTCTGATATCATTTACTTTTACTATAGATTTAACAATAATGTGAAAATGGGCACATTTTCCTCACGGAAAAATCATAGAATTTTTTTATTTTGATATTTGGTTTGAAAATATTGCTTGAAATAATAAAAAATGTTGATAAAGTACGAAATTATTTAGTACGATCATTTAAATGGTGAACAGGAATGTTTTGTTCTAGCACAGTTTAGTATCTGTTATATAAATACATGCAATTCATGACTTGCCAAAACACCCACGTATGTTTCTTTCGTGGTTTGTTCTAATGCGTGATACTAAATACTACCAACGTTATTATTCATTGTTTTGTACAGACCTTCCATTATAGACCAATTCATTTTTAACTATGTTACATAGTATAATCCGAAACAATTTATATAACTTACCGTATCAGTAATATTTAGTGTTGATTTAAGACCAGTGTGTTTAGAGCCGCTCGAAAGAAAAAACGTCATACTTATGTCGTTTATCTTTCTTTAATCCGTATAACAAAGTTATGAATTTTGTCATGAATTGAAAAAAAGATCTATATATGACATAACCTACGATCATTTAGTAACTTTTATGAGAGCTTTATCTTATTTCTCCAGTGCTTAAATGAACGTATCTGATAACCGGGTCGAAAAGTTAGTAAATAAATAGCTGCCCTTAAACTTTAGAATGTACTTCTCCTGCACTACCAGAGGTACAACCATGTGTCCATCATATGCCACCAGTTCTTGTTAGTCGAGCAAATCTTAGATTGATTAATACGTCATGAATTTCTCAACTAAACATAAAATATTGTCAATGAACATATTATGTGAACTTCGTGTATCTTAGGTAATGCTCAACAATTGAAAATATTTCAACAATCAATTGATTATTTAAGTGTTCTTTTGGGATAATGTTACTAAAGACAAAAGACAATACTTTCTTAAGTGTGTCTGCTTATTTCTAGTTTCTAGTTTCAACAAAAAGTAATCACGTAATACAGGTCCCAGCTGGATAACAGTGAATGTTGTATTTGTGTATTGTTTTATTTGTGATGCAGACATAACGATGTTGTTTCCGGGTGCATCAGTTAAACAACATATAATCGCCAGAGAAACGTACATAATTAACTAAATACTTGAATGAACTATCTCACTGACAAGAAAACATTGTAAGAAACGATTCAGCTAAGTAACTACGTAGTCTGGAGTCATAGAGTACACACCGCGTGTATTATCGCATTCCATGGTAATTAAGACCTATTATAGCATAAAATCGGCTATTTTTCCCTCTTTTGCCCATGTTATAACGGGACCAAAACCATGTGTTAACATAGTCACGCGCCCGTTGTTATAGCCCGGTTTTCACCATATGCGCAATACATACAGGGCCCCAGTAAACAAAACAAAAAAAAAAATGACGATTTGGCCTGTTTGCCGAAGAGTCATGCGCTCTTGTTATATTGAAATTTATTGATTCGAGGGCCTCAGTCGCATATTCCAAGTAACTATGCCGGAAAAACGGGGGCGGCGTATAGACATCGGTGCTAATCTTGGTTGTCGCCCTTTCTAAGAAACGGACGGTTTGTCAATGTAAACAAATACAGTAGAATCTACCTGTCATTCAGTTTAACACTCCGATTAACTTACAAAACTAGATAACACAAAATTAATATGAGAAAATGTTTTTTATTTATTGTTAATAAATGTTGATAAATGCTCTTTATATTTCTTTGAGAGAATAATGCTTAGTGCCTGATTTTTTTATAAACTTGTTTGCTTTGAAAAAAAAAACCGATTCTGATGTCACTGATCTTTTTTCTACCGTCAATCTGAAATCATTCTAAAAGAATTCTGAGGGTCATGTTTTGTCTTGGGTAAAGGGTAGAGTAATGTAACGTTTTTTTTTTTCTTGAGATAATAAATCTCCAAAAGGTCAAGCTTTGTTAAATCAATTAAAATTCAAAATTTCGTTTTCGGTTTCCGAGAATTTTCCAAGTTGTTGGCCCGGAAAAATGAAACGCATACGTAAAACATAGAATTGGATAAAACCGTCCAAGCAAAGTCTTTAATGTAATTGTGTTTTGTATAAACTATACATCACAAATCTGTTTGAAAATATTTTATGCTATAATAGCCTCAACGCACGTTTATTTCGTGTTATAAAGTCTGCAGAGTCCCTCGGAACTGTTGGAGCCCTCGCCCTACCGGGCTCGGGCACCAACCGTTCCTCGGGACTCTGCAGACGTTATAACACGGAAAAACGTGCGTTAACCCTATATACAAAGTATTTCTAGTAAATTACAGATAAGTGTGTATGACAGGAAGTAAAATAGATAAAGAAATTAGCGTGTTTGAATGGTGATCGAGTTACAAGATGATTCAGGGTGCAGTAAAATTATTGTCAAATTTAATTAGAAAAGAAGTCACAGTTGATTTATATTCACTACGGAATATAACGATAAGATTTTGAATATAATATTTTTAATGTAGCATACCATTTTATTCTAATATTTCGAAATACCTTCATGCATTACTTTTGAAAAGATATTGCAAAATTATTAAATATTGTACAATAAAATATTAAATGTTACAAAATGAAAAACAACTTTAATAAATTGATGTATTTTTGACGCCAGCTCTTAACATGCTATAAAATCTTCATGACCTTTCAAACTTTCACTATGATGTAATTCAGTAAAGGCCAGTCTGTGGCTGTATTCCGGAAATTAAGACATGTCTTTTCGTTACAATAGCTCATTTTATGATATCCTTGTAATAAACGCCAACGTAAGCTGTGTGTTTCTCAGCCTGATAATTAGACATGCAACACAACATGTAAATCAAGTCTGTTCAAGTTTAATTTAGATTAGAGGACGAGCTTCTTAATTAAACTTCAGATTTATATGAGTACGAGTTTAAAATACAAGCTCTTTAATATGCATGCATCTTTGGTAGTAAAAATCACTATAAATGTACTGATTGCCCAATAGCAACTTTTCCGTCAAACTTCGTATAAGGACAACGAACACAATGGTAAAAATACAGAATACAAAATACGGTATTTTGGTCTCACCTACGATAATAAACAAAGAGTGATATAATGCTAGGAGCTTGTGATTATGTTTATTCCAATATATCGAGTACAAGTCCCCCTAAATTAAATAAATTTAAGATATACAAGTAGACAGTACACTACTAATTAACATAATTATTGTCATTGTTGTAGAAACTGAAATTTTTAAATTGATTATGCTTGTCAGATATATATTGTCAGTCATAATTTTACCGAATAAGACTTTATTTTCCTGTGGATGTGAAAAATATACACTTGTTTCACATTAGATTACTCTATGTTTTTTTATATCTAAAGCACATCCACGCGGTAGTACCAGTTTCAATACGTATTAATTCCGGGGTTACTTTTAGTAATAACCGAGTGGTAATGATTGCTAATTGCCAAAAAAGCAATCATTATGGAAATTAAAGATAGTTTGTGTAAATGGCGAATAGGCTTTTTGGAAACTATAATAATTTATTATTACAGAACATAAACAATGATAAAAAAGCTTTAGATTTGTGAAATAAGTATAAAAGCATTTTCGGGGCAAACTGTAGGATTATACTGTGAATGTTCGCACAAAGATTGCCCTATAACAGTTTTTTACTATCTATCATCTGATTGGCTAATTTAAAAAAATGCAATTTGAAATTGACCAATGGTAGGGTTGCATTTTTTGACAGTTCTGAATGAAGAAAAATCTGCATACACATATAACAGGTCTGCTTAAAAACATTTCAGAATCTCTTTTACTCAATTATATAACATACAATCTTCGACTAATGGTTTGTGCATTTTATGCATATGCTGTTAACACTGTACTGTTTATGTTTTATAACAAATATTATCTTACGCACCTGATATTGTAATTACTAGCAAAAACAAAAATAATTTACAAATGTTCGGAGAAAGATGCACTTGTTGTGTATAACGCCTTTTATTATTTAAAAAAATATGTTATACTGTTGGTGTTGAGTGCGCTGTAACCCAAACAAAACATAAAAACACAAAAACTGGGTTTTTTTGTTGTTGTTGTTTGTTGTTGTTTGTTTTTGTTTGTTTTTTTAGTCGCATCAACGTTGTAATAAACAGACACAAACAGGCGTATGAAAAGAACTACTCACGTACCATTATCTTTTTCTAGCTAAATAGATTGCTCAAATGTAAAAATGTAAAATTCAAAGTCCTTGGCGAGAATTCATACCAACAGCTTTAGGGACATATTGTTTGAATTCATTTTGTAAGTAACTGTTTTAAATGAAAGATGAGCAAATTCTTATAAGTTGAAGTTCCTACACGTAAATTTGAAGTTGTCAAATTCAGGTGAATGACAGACAGTCAAATTATGTATAATATAAAAATCTTGTAAATAATTGAATTGTGTCGCTTTCGACACAGTATATAAGGTTAAAAAGGTATTCAAACACAGAAAAGCATGCTGAAAATGGATCATGACCACGATATCTCCCCCTTTGGAAAACTAAAAATTGCCAAACACCTTAATTAACACATATAGCTCCATGTCGAAATTTATGACCATCCCCCCTTCTGTAAAATATGGATGATCCCAACATGCTTTCATCTTTGGATCTTTTAGATCTACTCATATTTCGGACAGTAAAAGTCATGCATGCAGTTACGAAAACTCACAGAATACTTAATGTAAGAGCTATTCACCGTTACATATGCATGTACAGTTTAAATACCGTTGTAAATGCGTGTAAGAGCACACAATTCATCATATTAATACATACCATTAACTTACGTTTATATAAAACAAACGTATCATGATAACGAAATCCTTTTGTGTTCATTTAACATAAAAGATGATCATTATGCACATAATAAAATGATCTTCAGTTGGAGTAATGGTTTTGATTACTTTTTATTTTCCATGTCAATGATCATTTATTTCATTTTAAAGGTCTGAACTTAGGTTCAAAGTGTATGCCAGTGTTAGAAAATACTTTGAAACATATCGGAACATGTTTTCGTCATATTTTAAATTATTAATAACAATTATATTGTATATTGCAAATGTGCTGTAAATATTGATTATAATTTCCTTCCTGATGACATGAACAGTTCCCTTGCGTTAGTATCTCATCATCAGATAATATAAACTGAATATGACGTACTTTGTATAATGTTTGATTAAATGTTTTAATTTTGTATCCCTTTTCAATTGCTCGTTTTAGGTTTTGCTTGTAATCTTGTTTTGTATAATCCTATTAATTTGTAAATAATAACTTCAATCACCTTCTTTCTGTGCCGTCCTTTGCTTCTTTCACGTGTTTTCGCCTCTTTCATATTATGTGCCCTCATGTTGCTGGAGTTGATCACCACAAGCGTTGCTCTACATTGGTGATCTTTGTAGTCATTCATACTACATAAAAATAGAGAAATACAGAATCCCTAAAGAAAGCCCAACACGACATAATTGAAAATGCTGCAGGCTCGGTTTGATTGAGTCTGTTCATTTACGGTACTGGAAAGTGCAAGTTACCGTCCACGCCCCCTACCACCGGCTTAAGCAGAATTCAACATTTTAACACGAAAAACGGTGAAATTTTGAATTTAGAGACATCCGCAGATGTGTTCATACGGCGATTATCATGGAACCTTCAATGTGACCCAGTAGTGCCATTCAATGAAAAGCGGCGTATGGTCCCCAAATAAAAGAATGTCTGTGCCCTAAACGAGAAAACAATCGGCGGAACTAAATAAAATGGAATTTTGAAAGGGGAATCTGAGGTTATGAAGCCTGCGTATCAAAGACAAGACGTCAAAAGACAAATTTAAAAAGCAGGCAACATATCCTAAGGGTGATTATACAGTATTCAAGTAGGAATACTGGTACCACCCAATTTGAAAAAATGTCAAATTAAAGAAACTAAAAGTACCACAAAACATATATACACAACAATAATGTGCTGAACGGTCTTCAAAGATATAAGATAAGATATTAAGTAAATTTTATTATAGTGACATTGTGTTATATACATACATAATAACGATACATATTTATTTTTACAACACCCGGCCACGTTGGGCCTACAAGTTACTACAATAACACCAGCACTATATGTATATTACGGTTTAAAAAATATACAACGTCAAACTTTCAAACATAAGGATGAGGCTGCAGCCACAAATTGACTTGTATTCGATTACTTGACTCTACCGTCTACCTTTGATGATAACATGACGTGCTTATGCCATGCAATACATTTATATAACTGTTATTGATTTGAAACATATCCATCTCTTTAATCAAAGTCACAAATATAGCAGGTGTGATAATGTGTATTGTGAGTTGTTCACAAATTAATACCAAATCAATCAATAAATAGGTAGTAATTGAGTAATTAACTTATTTTATTATAGGCGACACAATATAAAATCAATTATACTTAAGGTTATTCGCTGGGGAGTATATCAACGCACATTTTAGAATGTACGATAATATCCTTTGCATTTTATATAAAAACAATTCCCAAGATATGATTACCGTTACGTAGATATCTATTTTAATTTTAAAAAAAAAATTAAAAAGTTTCACATTTTTTCCCTACTTTGACTTACTTTCAAATGAATTCACATCATTTTACGTAAAAGATAAAAAATTCTATTTGTGTATATTGTTTTTTTTAGAAATATTTTTTAAGCAAAAGATTCTTATGGTTTCATGGTATTAATATTAATTTGAACATAGTTAAATCATACGATAACATATGCAAATTAAAGGAAAAAACTGATTTCAATTTTTTAAACTTTTTTTTTTGAAAAGAGTTACCGTGTCGTGAATTAAATTCCTTCTAGTAATCTTATTAATGGCGCTTTTATGTGTTTGCTTTGTTTTCCAAATTCTTTTCGACTGTTCGTAATTTAAAAGCAATAAAACCAGAAGTAATAAAACATTCACTAATGTGCATTAAAATGATAATGAGAGTACGATAAGGAAAGCAAAGTTAGCCGAATGATATTAACTTTCCATTACTGACTTTCTACTGTGAAAAATTCAAGAACTTGAAATAGATTTAGTTTTTGTGCAACTAAAAATATGTTTTGTATAATTTGAAGCAAAGGCATTCAGAAGGTCGTTATTTGGGATTTAATGTACTCTATTCTATTTATTTCAGAGCACAAAAAGCTACCATTACAAACGTATTTCATCTTAAAACAGGTTTAGAATTTATTTTGAAATAATCATACAATTGGACACATTAGAATAAAGTCAAATCATTGAAAATCAATATATTTTGCTTTAAAAAAACTTTTCTTTCCTTACATGCAGAGAAAAACATTACTCTACTTTTATAATTCATTATTGATGATGATTCCCTTTAAATTTCAAACTTGCTAATTTATAGCATTGATAGATGTTTGTATTTCATCGAGCTTAACATGTGGGAAATAAAAGTACTCGTTCGAACTTTAAGGAAGATTTGTAACCACAAAAAGTAATAGAAATCCGAAAGAAAGTGCGATCCCTTCGAAACAAAGTAAATTAAATTGAAATGCAGACTCAGTTAAATTATTTAGTCTTTTCATGAAGGATAATGAAAAGGTACAACATCCCTGGAGCCCAATAGCATGAAAGATAACAAAAAAATTCAACATCCGCTGAGCCCTAAGCGTTATTGGTAATCAATTGTCAACAGTTGTGTTGGAAACAATGATCCCGAAAGACCAGTAAAGTTATGACAAAACTAAAGTGAGGTACGGGACATTTTTAATAGCTTCCACATTGCATTTCACATCCACTGTTGTGAAGTATAAAAATCAGGAAAAGGGGTGATCCCCCGTAAGCAATGATAACAACAATATAACATGAACTTTGCAGTCTCGGTTTGATTGAGTCTTTTTGGAGACCTTTTGAGTTATGTGTAATATACGCGTTATTTCATAATGAGCAATTTGATATGTAGTTGGTAGTTGGATATTTAAATAATCAACTACCTACTAGCTGGTAGTTTGTAATTCCCAACTGTTTTACAGCTGTTAGTTGGTAATTCAATCCACTATCACCAGCATGGAATGTTCGAACACCTCATACATTATCAAACACAGAATAAAAGAGGGAACCAAGTTGGCTATACGCACGAATCTCAAACTACCTAACAGAAGGTAAATGGTAATTCGAACTTCATATTTTCCCCTCAAAACAGAAAGTACTTTTACGGAATAAATGTAAGAGATATATAGCAAGAAAGATCAACATTAAAACACATTGTCTCACAATATCACAAATCACGTTTGTTTGCTATAATCATTATTCATAAGAGTATTTCATTGTATTCTATTACAGCTAATGACTTTCAGATCTAGTAGACATGTACTGTGACATTTAAATAAGCATAATTATGATATGTAATAAACTGTATACGTATATACTGTATTTATTAGTCATTTTACTCGAAATTGAATCTGTTGTTATAATCGCTTCATTTACTTAGTTTTCGTTCAAACATAAAATTATCTTTCAATGGTCTTTGTGATACATTGTTTTGCATAACCATTTTACTTCACTCGACTGCCTTCCATCACACTCGTATATCTTCAGACAATGCATATAAGAAAACCTTCCTTTATGTACTGTTTACCTTTATATATATCATGGAATCTTCTTCATGGCTGATGCATATATCTTTGTTAAAAGTTAAGTTGCCGATTTGCAGTATTTATCATTTGATATTCAATTCTGATTATTTTCTACAGACATTTCCAATTACGAATTTAGTTTAAATCACGCTAACATGTAAATTTATTTGTCATTGCCGTTGTTTAATGAATTTCAGCGTGTTGCTAACAAACTAAAGTAATTTGAACTTGACTTATGATAACATCATTGGATCAAACTCTTTCATTTAAAAAGCCTTGTTATTTTAATTCTTATTTTTGTTTTGCAAATTGAAGCTTTCGTTGCTGATATGTATGCATAATTTGATTCATCAAATTGTACTTTTGAAAATATGGAACAATATTTATTTTTCTTCTTCCTTTTTCATGTGAAAGTAGGAAAATAAAACTAATTGAAGTTTCTTTTCGTGAAAATCAAAATATCCTATGATAACTTCATGTAACATAAATAAAGTATTATTATTAAAGAAGTATTGTTAATTGAAGTTCTTTACAAGTTAGATGTCGCAAAACATTTTAAATGGTAAGTTTATTGTAAGGTTTACAATTTGTGCATCCTGGTTTTAAACACATTTCTTTCATTGCAAAAACGATTAAACATAAAAGAAATTATTCCGTAAAGTATTTTTGATATGTAAGTTATATCGTCATGGAAGGATACTTTATTTTCGAATTTGTACAAATATGAATAAAAATACAATATACTTAATTGACGATGATCGTATTTTAACACGGCATTTAAAAATTAGTATATATAGTTATATAATATAATTATATTTATAATCTAAGGATAAATGAAATGATATGTGCCTGTTATATACTATATTAGAAGAATCTTACACAGGCTGCCGGTACAGTCCGTAATATCTAGCTCAAGGATAACTGTTTACGGCGGTAACGAGGCTCTGCAGATTTCTGCTAAACAGTTACCCGAGAGCTAGATATTCCCGTCTGTACCGACAGCCGGTGTTTTATTCTTTTCTTTCGTATTACATATCAATCATTTTCAGAACAAAAATTGCGAAAACTGATAGAACTATTCTCTTTATGGACATTTTTATTATAGTAGCGTATGAACTTTATTCATAACGGTAACATGACGCCATCCTAAGAACGAACTTCATTCATTAAAAGGCGCGCGGTAATGACGTCATTTAAAGCACGCGACTTGTCTTACATGAAGGGTGTAGAAGAGGTTTTTCTAGCACCGGTTTAAACGGTAGATAATAATATCTGATATGCAAGAAAGTGCAATACAAACAAAATATTTCCATTTGCCCAGTTTTGCTCATATAACCGCTTAAACATGCATTGAATGAGATTTTTTATCAACTTTTGTAAGATGAACATGTATCGTTCCCGCCCGATGAATCATTTACTTGGTTATTTAATTAAAAAAATATTGACTACTTTGTGTATTCTGTTTGGTTTGACCTTAAGTATTTGGAAAGCTATCCACCATTAATTTAATATCCATTTCTGCCGGGATAATGCCCAGTTCTACCTGGGCTATTCTGCTTTGTTTGTTGAAGGTTAAGAGGAAATATGGTACTACAATAATATATATACATTGACACATCTCATATCTTACACATGCCGCAGCTGATGCGACAGTTTATTGTTTTCAATTACAAATGGATGCTATATTCAGTATAACTTGTACGGACTGTCACTTCTAGTAGAAATAAATTCATGTCTGTTTGTAATAAGCTTTCGATCTGTTCGTTTATTACCAAAACTAATATTCCGACAACAGCCACAACACCAAGCGAAATAAGAAGTTATAAGGTTCTTATTGTAGACAACAACATTGAAACGGTTATGGAATACGTATAGGTGAGTGTAAAAAAGAAGCTTCACATGTAAATAAAATTGAATATACCAGAGAAAATTCCATAATATTGATTAATGCAAGCGTTATAATTTAATGATGAGTGTATCAGTTTTATTATTCATCGCTAAATTTTACTAATTTTTGTCATAGATAATATACTTTACGACGGCGTCACAAAAAGTATAAGATAATTCCTAGACGAATTGTTTTTCCTGTACCGCAATGCTTGTTCTTGTGAATCATGTAACTTACAAGGTTACATAACACTTGAAAATATTACCTTATTTATTTTACCAACGTACATTTGTAAAATTTGTTATTTAGCATTGGTAAATATAGAAGACGAAATACGATTTGATGCAATATTTATAACTTTTAAGTGAGAATTGTTTCTACCAAAGATGCATAGTCAGGGCTGTCTTCTTGACGCTATTGTGACTATAACTTTTTAAAATTGAACGAGAAGTCATAATAATCATCACCAAAAATTATTTAAAATAAAAAACGTTGTAGAAATAACAACGCTGAATATTTGCTGTTTGATGCCATAGTCATTTAGTCATTTTCATTTACAATGAATGGACATAAAACGTCCAAGTGTATTGTAACGAATAAGGTACTAAGAAGATGTAACTTCATAGAAATTAACTTGTAAACGTTTGTTGAAACTGATCGTTAATTGACATTCCTATCAAATAGCAAAACTGTCCATTGAAACTTTGAAAATATTTTATCAGTTATAACGAGACATATTTTATATAGTATTTTTGTTCGTATTACTTATTCATTATTGTGTCACCAATTAATAATTATATTTTGCTATTAATTCAAATATCAGAACACGTTGAATTTTTAGTAAATGTAGTTGAATTCCTTATTGCCAAACCTGCGTTTGCTACTTTACTATTCGCATGGGAATGTACTTTATAATGCTTAGCCCAGACCTCACGGCATCGGTTATAATGTAAATAGCAACTTGATTACTTACAGTCTCGGCATATTTTTAATCGGGTACAAGAGTGCAAAGAGCTAAGATTCTTTAATGGTATTGAGGATAATTCTGATTAATTACATTCCAATAAGAACTAATTTGTAATGTAAGGATACAAAGAACATACTGATAACACATGAACTTACATGTGTCACGGATCATGCTTGTGCATGTTTATGACTTGTTTATGTAAGAGGTCGCTGTGTATAACATGTGGAGTGTTTCAAAGCAATATCACCTAACAGATACTTTTTCATTTTTCAAGTTGACTATAGTCATTGTAGGTATTTAATTTTACTTTCTGTTTATTTTCCTGGCTTCATTTGTTTGCAAAAGAAAAAAAAACAATCGCACAGAGGGACTGGGGGACTGTCTTAAATAAAAAGCATCTTTAATCACATAATTCCGCCTCAAGAGTTTTATGAAATATCATTGTCATAGGTATGCAAACGGAGCGACTGATTACTTGAATTATACAACATTCAATATGTACATTTTGTGTAAACACCATTATACATTTAATAATATCTATCAGTGCTACAAGTACATTCAACCATTGGTTTCAGTGACTGTTCATTTTTCTGTTCACTAATAGTATAATAGCAATTCAACGAATTAGAACAAAAATGGTGTTATTCTGTTACAAATTAAAACAAGAATAATGTACTTGTCCTATCGTTAAATTGACATAATACTTGTTTCCCTTTTTCAAATATCAACGTTTTGAAAAAAAAAATTGTGTAGGACTTGAGGTTATTTTTTGTAAGATTATTTGTTGGCTCCAGCTAAATAAGCACCGTCTGTATACTAGCAATTTGGCAAGCCTTTGGTTGATTATTTACTCTAAAAGACAATAATATATTTACATTTTACCATGTTTAACGACGCTCATTTTATTACAATTGATGCATCGAAAGAAATAACTACTTATTAACCGCGAAAGAGCTTTATTGAAATTAATGGTTTAGCAACCTAGCTATAGACTAATGTGTTTTAACTAGTTTATCTCCAATTCTATCTATTCAGCTAGTTTATGGACGCCGGTTTTTACTCCGGTGCCCCTTCGTGTCTGAAATAATAGGGCACAGAGATTTTCGCAACCAGTAAAGCTGGAAAATCGCACTATGACCTATACTATGATAGCGCAATTTAAAACGTAACCAAAGAATGTCTCCAAATTTATATAACGTAAACATGTCACCAAAGTATGCACTTGCCTGTATTTAAGATGATATTTTAGATAATTATCAAAATAGCAGCCTTTTATAATCTTGAACATTCAACGAACAAACCGTGTCTTAACACACTTGCTGTACTGTAAGGATTTACGTGAAGTCCTTATATTGTTTAATTTTTTATGTAAAACTAATATAATTTATTTTGATTGATATGAATAATTTCATAAACATGTAGTGCATTTGATGCATGTTGATTCTGGGAAGGTTTTAAATTTTTTAAGTCATTTCCGAACGAAACTTTGCAATGACTTGTTTTTAACAGTGCTGTGTGATCTATTATGTTTATTCCATATTCAATTTAGGTTACATAATCATGTCATATGTATTATTCACTTATCTTGACTATTTAAAGGTATTTTACTTAAAAATACATTTTGAGAATGTTTCTTCGTCATGTATGAATTCAACACCGCTCATTTACAAACTAAGACCATGTTATTTATCCTCATTTAATAAAATCACCTGTTCTGTAGAGTTATGACATGAGTTTTCCTTTAGGATTCTTGCATTATAGAAATGCTACTGTTTTGTATTGTTTTAATGAATATTCACATTTGAGTAACTTGATACATACTTTGAAAATATCCATTACGGAATTTTATGAGTATGTTCATTTTTAAAAAAATTATAGATCCACTAAAATGATACTTTGATTCCAGATTACCCATGTTGTTCGATTTTAAAGTGAAGATTTAAGACACTTAATTCAATTTGAACGAATTGTTATTTACAAAAAATAATTAGTAATGTGCTTTATTCTGTAATATGAAGGATTTTCACTGAATACAAACAAAACAAAAAAAACTTAACTAATGTAATTATTCTGATACCGAAGATGTTTGGTGATAACGAATATTATAATGTAGTCAATTATCAAATCTATCATGAATTTCATTGATTTCAATAAACATATTATTGCTTTTTTATATGAATGTAACTGCTTTGTTTGTGTCACGAATGCTGACAGATGTTTAAGGAATCACCTACAAATGCTCATTGTTAAACCACTTTGAGATATAAAAGAATTATGCAAATAACAAAATTCTTCACATTCTTTGCAACAAGTTTGAATGAGACTTTCAACCATCAAAAACCTTTTTTATCCACATTTAGATTTTCTGTTTCAAAATTGTCGAGACACGATTGGCGACAATAATTTAAGTTATATTCTGGACTATTTGCTTAGTTAAATAGTTGACCGTTTACACAATTAAGAATTTGGCCTACTTACAAAGTTTGATTCAATGTCAGTCAATAATCAATTTGGCAATGAGTAATTATCTGGCCTAACTGAATTGTCCGTGACCTAATATGTTTTCACTTGATGATCTATTGACCTAATATGTTTTCACTTGATGAATTATTGTCTAGGAAAAATATGTAGGACTTATTTATTGCCATAGTTTGTCGTAATTAGCGTTTTATGTCAGTCAGAATCTTGATATTACAATGTACTTGAATGATTTCGTATATATTTTTTATATTTAGTACGTTTTATTGTTTGAATAAAATGACGAAAGTTTTTTTACAGCTTAAAGTTTGTACACGATTCTTTGATTGGTACATGTATTATAAAATGTTTCTATTATTTAACACACATGAATATTGTACGCAAATAGTATAAAATATTCCGGAACAAAATAGTATGCTGCTATAACAAGTAGGGTTTTATTACTTAAATATGCTTCCATACACTCAGGCATTTTTGAAGTATTTCATTAGTTATTTTTTAGCAGCAGATATATAGGTTTACTCACTTCAAAATACAATAAATAAGCAAAAACATATATAACATTTAAAGATCCCGTAACACATTTTTTTATAATTTTACATCATAAATATGATACACAAATTAAGATTTATCAATATTGTAGGTTCTAAAAAACATTATTTATAAAAGTATTACCGATTTTTAACATTTCATGTAAATAAAGGGAGGTAATAAAAAATTTAATTTCTATAAAGTTTAAGTCATATTTTACAATAAGAAATGCATGCATATATTTTAATGATTACATATAATATGTACAAGTATATGCAGTACATATGTTATATATTCTTTGATGTTTGAAAATTGTTTTATTTGCATAATTGTGTACATATATACAATTTCACTTAGTGTGGTTTACCACTTTGATCACAACATACAGGATCTTTTAGATATAATGAATGACACTGAAACATCTGATGTTTACGATCAATTAATTAAGGTAACAGTAAATGTTTGTGTTTCAAAGTAATAATTTCCTCTATAATTTCGAATAGGTCAGTAACTTTTACATTGAGACTCCATACTGGTATAAAGGAGAGATGCTTGATGACAAGTATTTTGATAGTTAATATTTTCTTCAACGCAACAAACATTGAGATAATGTTATAATCACCTTACATAAAAATGCCTTAATGTAAAAATGATGAAAATATTAATTTATTCTTGTTTCTTTAACTCAAATTTTTCCAGGACTTGATTTGATATAACATATATATCAAACTGAATAGAATTTATATAATCCATTGAATACTAAATGCATGCAGTGCTGGCACGTTCATCCGACAATGAGTGCTTTTATTGCGTTTTTACTGGCAAATGGCATTAATGATAAAACCTGAAGTATTTTCATTATTAACACGTTCGGTTTGATTAAATTAACTTGGACACTTTTAAAAAGTTTTTCTCCAGATTCGCAGTTCTTTTTTAATGCGTTACATCACCATGATTTCAATGTGTATTTTTGTTTAACGAATATAATTAAGAATTATAGCTAAATGAAAATTGATTATTTAAACTTTGCATGATCTTCACATAATAATAATAGAAACATTTTTTTGGCGAAAGACCATTGGGGTCACGTGCCTATCTTAATTGAAGAGTTAGTTTAATTAAAGGGCAAATAATTCAAAATCGGGATAAGCAGCGCTTTTAATTTCCATTCAAGTGACTTTGCAATTCATTAATTTCTCCTTTTTAGACTGTGCAAAATTACTTAAAATCTCAGTGCTTAAACTATAGGAATGAAACATAAATGTACCAGTTTTGTACTGTTACATAATTATGTAAAATGAAAAACATTACCCAGTCATAAAAAAGGTTTGTATGACTAAAGTTTAAGTTATCTATCATCTATCTGCCCTAGAAGTGGCAAATCTCATTCAAGGGCAGATAACTCAGAAACGAGTTCGGTGACTGACATTTTCGCTTAGCAATATTCTGTCATCATATTGTAAGATCATGTAATGTTCAAATATTATAATGAATTTTCATTCTGCAATATGTCATTTGATAAGGGATTGTTCTGTTCCACAATGTTCTGTTCCCGGCATCAATATGTTTATAAAATGTTAAGGTTCAATGGAACGACGTGTGACCTTGCTTTTGCACTATTTGCACGAATTCATGGATTGCTAGAATTCATAAGTTTGCATATTTATCCACGAAGTTTTAATGCATTTTCCACAATCAGGCAGTAGAATGTCTGCGAAAAGAATGTTTTTTTTCATTTTTTTTATATCATCTCTATTTCCCAACAGTAAACAAGTACGGGCTTCAATTATCACAGTTCACAGCTTTATGATTATAACAGGATTTCATTCAGCTATTCGTCTGTTTGTATTTGACATAATTATAAATACAACATCCCAGGAGCTCAAAGATAATACCTAGACTACCAATGCAATGTTAAATGCTATGAAGTGTAAGTGCCGTAAAATGATCATATTTTTCTTTCTTTTTTTAGATAATTTTATATTAAATTTAAAACACAAAATAAGACATAATGCGAAATTGTACCACCTTAAGTTTTTATATTTTCAAAATATACAAAGGTAGAAAAATAATGAGAATAGTCAGTAAAAGTAAAAGAGGAAACCCCAGTTTTGCTTCTTAAAGTTTAGCAGAAATATATATAGTAGATAGATTTATGCTTATATATTATTTTCATTATAAGGCAATTATAAGAAATAAGATATGTTTATCAATCAAGTACCATTAAATGTGTATGTATCTTATAACATCA
This sequence comes from Ruditapes philippinarum, assembly GCF_026571515.1. Taxonomy (NCBI): domain Eukaryota; kingdom Metazoa; phylum Mollusca; class Bivalvia; order Venerida; family Veneridae; genus Ruditapes; species Ruditapes philippinarum. The sequence goes on along the minus strand of NW_026862198.1, from coordinate 27,072 downwards.
CCGACAATTGTAATACCTGTATTATTTCCACAAGATTGCTGCTTTGTCATACCAATTGTTTTTAAACACAAGTTTGTTTTAATGGATTTATGGAGAAAATGTTAATTGACTATCTCATTGCATTCCAGATACATAATTAATGTCAATTTGACTTCATTTTCGTTTAAAAATAAACAAATTTATTAACCGTTTCGACTGATAGATCAATTTTGTTTAGGTTACAGTCATATTAAATTATAAAAATATGGTAACATTTAAAACTTTTAACAAAAGTATTTCGCCGTAACATGTAATTTGCGATAGAATTTGTTATTTATTCAGCATTATTTCTTAATTAATGTATCGCAATTTAGTTTTAATGTAATGTATTGTAGTTTTAATCTTATTTAGCTCACATAAAACACAGATGACATAAATATTTCCATTAATTTGCTTATAATTGAATACTTGAAAATTCTGCAGTACAGAAAACTTGCTGACAGCACTTTTATTAAATAAAAGAAAGCATTTCGTTTTAATTTCAAGAACAAAACAACCTTTTTATCTCAATTAGTTGATTTTTGTCCTGTGTAAGAGCTTTGTACAGGAAAAGAAATAGCAAACGATTTCAATGCACTGGTCTACGAAAGGGACACAATAAATAACATTTTCAATTTTAAATGAAAATTCATTAAAAAAAATATCGAAAGTGTTGCATTAAATGCACAATGCAAGTGAATGAATGTTGTTATTATTCTAATCGTAAGACTTTTATTTGCTCATTTTGCATTTAAACTGGTCTATTAAAAATAAATTGGCAAACAATTGTTTGTTAGTCAACGGACATTACAACTTACACAAACCGGGTTTGCAATTTACTTACTAATAACTGCTCTCTCTAGCAATATCTCAGTCTTCATATAATTTTGTTATCTCGTTGCGTCCTATAGAATTTCCAGATTTTATTACATTATAAAATCAGATGTTAAGTGCTGTGAAGTCCTGTGTAGAAGCGGTAAAAAAGGTGTTGTGAGCTTCACTACAATGTTGATATATTTCGTGATGATACCAGTATATAAAGTACTAGAATTAAAATGAATATTTTGAATACTGCTAAAGCCGGTAATAAAAAGCACAAACGTTGGTGCATTTTTACTTAAACTCTTTTTACTAGTATGTAAAAAATTTCTGTGCCCATTTCAGCACATTAAGGGTCAAGGTTTAATAACGATTTCTTTTAATACAAGTTAAACAGGTGATTTGGGATCTCAGAAATTATACATTTTTATATTTTTATACTATCTCTTATGAACAAACTCGATCACCCTGTTTCCATAAATTTACTTAATAATATTCTTCAGCTTTGAAAACATTCTTTGAGATTTTCAGAAAAATGTTTTTGTTTGATATTGCTTGATTATGACAACAAATATGTTTGTTTAAAAAAGAAGCAAACTACATGTATCAGATTCGGGGTTTTATAAATATTTGCTGATGTGAACTTATTTAACACATAAGAATACATAAATCTTTCTGAAGTATGTATTGTCTCCGAAATGCTACATAAATCTGAACATTTAGATTTCGAAACTCGAGAAATTCTGTAATTTACAAGTATTTGTAATACAAATGTCGTATAACTGGTTTATTTACTACTGCTGTATTGTACTGATTGTGCAATCAACCATGTGCTTTTAACACTTAATGTGAAATCTGAGATCAGGGCACGATGTTTTGTTTATTTTCTGTTCCTTTTTTCTCCTTATATATTGCACAATATACCATCACCATTTAAAGAACGATTATTCTACAATTGATGATAAAAAATAAATAATTGAATGTACGCTTGTGGTTGGTCTTATCGGTATCATATCACAATAGTTGATACTAATAGATGATTTACGTGTATCAACAAATATTGTTAGCTTTGTTGTTTTTTTTATAAAAGAAACTATAATTCATAATTTTAATTTCACTGATATTTTCTATTTGTTACACTCTTAGGGCACAACGTCTGCCATATTGACCTATGTTTTTTAGGTTTTCTGTGTGTAACTCTCTTATTAATTCAACAGTCATAACCACTAAAAATCAAAGATTAAACATTTTATATTGAAAAATAATGAATACATACATTATCATAAAACAAGCTAGCAACACGCGTATCTATCAGTAATTGCAAAATAAGGTCAATACGATTTTTTAACAAAAATGAGATAGTTCAAATAAGCTATAATTTTAGATTGCATTTTAAATCAGCAACTGAAGACTTTTGTGACTCAAATATATTCAAAAATTGTCAGGAACATTTCTTTTTTCATAGCAAGTTGTTGAGACTGATTTTGATTTTAAATTTGTTTAATTTTAAATTAAATTTTGAATTTTGGGCTTTCTTATAGTGTAGTGTGTATCGAGCTGTTGATTATTATTCTATAGCTACAACATTAAAACACAATATTCTTAAATGCAAATATGTAATTTTTCTTGTCCCAATGGGATACTTATCCGAATTGATTTGAAATATTCAAATATAAATATTTCTTGTGGTTTCTTTACCTTTTGATTAGATATCAACTAATAAAAATAATTCTAAAAATAATGAAATGCAAAAAATAACAATCTCAAACAACAATTATCAAGAAACAACTAAGCAATATACTTTAGACAAACATTTATATTCCTAAATCTAACACAAATTTATTTCTCACTTTTATATTTCAATACAAAATCCCTTATCTCAAATTAACCAAACGTTTCAAAAACCTATCCTTTAAAATACTATTTCCGAAATAAACTTTCTCACACCAAACATTTGCCCAGCAATAAAGTATTTTTAGCATTATTTTTATCTAAGATGTCTGGGTACTAGTAAATACAATATTACTTCTATCCAATTCTAAAAGGACAACAGGCAGACAAACTTTTTAACTAATAAAATATTTCTTGTAGAAGCAAAGATATTTTAGCACCAGATAATTAAGATGTCTGGGTACTAGTAAATATAATTACAACTTCGATCTTCACCGTACGGATAACCAAAAATATATTTCTCAAAATAATTTATGCCCAAGGAATTTTACAGAAATCATAAAACGTCCTTAGTACCAGATATTTGAGATTTCTGTGTACCAGTAAGTATTTACGATTTCGTTTCCACTCTCACACGGACAGGACCAGACTGAATTTTTACATTAAACACGCTCTATTTATATGCTTGTGAAGCATCATCTCCGCAGTGAATAAAACAATAATTTTGTTTGGCTAAAATATTAAAACGTTTCTTGAAATTGATTTAAACTAAACCTCATGAGCGTCTGTTATTTGAAGTAAATGTCAATACAAATTATTGTGAGTAAACAAGCAATTCAAAATATAAACACTTTGATGATTCTGCTAACTTATATATATTTGATGATAAAACAACTAAAATGTCTACTCTTCCTATCTAATAAGATTTACGAATGAATTGTATTTTTTATGCAAACGGCGAACTTATATAAGGGGAGGCAATCAAATCAACTATAGAGTACATTTCCCTCACAATAGATATTGCTGGTCAATATATATATTAAATGAGAATATCAATGTTAATTATAAAACTTTTTTTTTTAAAAAAAAGGTCGCTAAGTGTAGGGTATCTCGATTTCCTCTATTTCTACACACAATGAATACAAATAATTAATTTATGTTCTTTAAAACCAATATACCTATTTGTTTAGAAAGGCGTGTGAAATATTTCCAGTAAAGCAGTCAATCGTGTACCATACGTATACTAGTATTATGCTTTAAATTAAAGAAGTCGTTCCTCAATAATGATAAATAATTGATATGATATCTACATATTAATTTTTATAAAAAAAACACTTTTAACGGGTGTTCCGTTATGACGTCGCTTCCGGTAATTGTATTATGTTTTGCACTGATGAAGGCATATAGCCGAAACGTTTGCAATACAATTTAATTACTGAATGTTCGTGTTTGTGTGGCTTGTCTGTTTATTAATTTTTATTATATTGTCGTAAGTTGTTGATACACGCTTTTATAGCATAGCAACGTTAGCCCCCGGTTTTAAGATATCTCAGTAGCTTAAAGTTGATCATTATCACCGTGTTTATCCAGTAACGCAGGAATGTGCAAATAACGTAGGAATTGTGCAAAAGTAACGCAGAATTGTGCAATTTAGTTGCTAAAACGAGCACCGCGATAAGTAAATGGACCAATATTTTTATTGTACACCAAATTGGAAAAAATGAGTTAGCGCATACGGTTGCTTAGACATTATACTTTAAACCTCATCAAAAATATTTCCATGAATTCAAAATGTTTATTTTTCAAGAACATTCGTGAAAATGACGACCTGACTAGCGTATTGATGGTGATTTTTAGTTCCGTTGATATCTTTAAATACAATAACGTACATATTAATTTATGATTTATAATATCCAGATACCTGAGACATTGTTCAATATACTCGTATCATATTACACTTAATTTAGCAGATAAACCATAATTGAGACCGCTTTTACGAAGTAACGCCGAATTCGTGGATGAAGCACTGAAGCAACGTCGGTTATCTAATTAAAGTAGCTAAATCCTTTTTTATACAGATTCGGCGTTACTTTTACGATAATTGCACGTTCCTGCGTCATTGGATGTGCACGGTGATTATACCTATACAGGCTATCGTGTGTTAATTGCGGAACAGTATTAAAGAGATGTACGAGGAGTACCGATATGAAATGTTTCTAGAAGCTTTGATGTTATATAGACTATCAGATTACATAACTTGTTCACAGTGTGCGGCACGGGATATAAATGGACAAAATATATACCAAGTAGTGTACAATATGTTTAAAATGAATAAGTTGTATAGTATTAATTATGCTGTTATGAAAAAGCCCCATCATGAAGGGTAATAAAAGTTAATTGATCTCATTGGTATTTAGAACTGCACTGACCACACATCGCCCAAATTTAATATACAGGTGACTGTCATACTGTTTAAAAATTGTTTTTGAGTATTTCTACAATGTATAATAATATTTATTTATTTAAGTCTCATTCATGTACATACACAAATAAAATTCATAAGCAAACATAAAACACAGAAAATTACATGACCATTTAATCATTGAATTATAAGAGACTAGTAAAACATTTATAATAAAACGATAAAATATCACACAAATCATAAAATTATATCCTACTATAAATAATAACTACACAGTACAAATACTATAATTTAATGGAAAGAAATATACATTTATATATTTATATGATTAAAAAAACAATCGCTATTAATGTTTATGAAACTTGAGGTAATCATCCAAGCTAATTCAGATCTATTTTAATTCAATATCAGACTAATTGGACATTTGTAACATTAATGACTGAATTAATTTATTAATTTATGAATTAATTAATTAATTTATTTATTTAATCAATTTATTAAAAAAATAGTTTATTTATTTATTAATTCATCAATTTATCAATCTATTAATTAATTAATTAATTAATTTATTTTTATTTATTGATTTCTTTATTTAATTAATTAATAAGTATATTAATTTATTAGTTTATTAATATATTAATTTATCAATATATTAATTTAATTATTTATTTTCTATTTATTTATATATTTATAATTAATTGATAAAATGAATGAATGAATGAATGAATGAATGAATGAATGAATGAATGAATGAATTTATTTATTTATTTATTTATTTATTTATTTATTTAGAATTAATTAACTAATTAATAAATTAATAATTAATTAATTGAGTAAATAAATGAATAACTAATTGGACCGGACCTATTTCATTTTAAAAAGGTCGGAACCGAATATTAACATGTAGAAAAACGTTTACTGTTAAAATATGTAAAATAAAAAAAGATATAGATGAATTCTCCCATAATGTTATTCTCCCATCACGCTCTAATGGGGTATTTCTCCAAGTTATCCATAATGGGAAATTTCTCCCATTTTAATTTTAGGAGGTTTCCGCACAATTTTAATTTTGGGAGATTTCTCCCATTTACTAAATGGGTTAGTTCAGCCAATGGGAGAATTGCAAAATTCTTTAAATATATTCCTCGAATACTTATAAGTTTATTATAAGTATTATATATTCAAAACATGTAAAAATATTTAGAAAAAAAAAATATTTTTTCTCCCACGGTTTTATTCTCCCACTTAAAGAAATGGGGTTTAAACCACACTAAATTCCCAGTGGGATGCGCAAAAACCCGTGGGAGAATTGAAAAACCCCATTGGAGGTCACACTTTGAACGCTCACCCAGCGTTTAATTATTGCGCTATCTTTGTGTAAACGGTCAATAATCGTCTATTTTTATCCAAATTACTGTTTGATTTAACTTTTTGTATTGAAACTATGTTAAAAAGGGTAGTTGAGTTTGCGAAAATTCCGGATTTGCAAACTTATTCCGGAGGCTGTTGATAGAAGAAGTTTATTTGTGTTTTACCTGGCAGTTTATAAAAGTATTATATTTTTGTATATGGTGATACAATACTTTAAATACTTAAAAATAATCTCTTGAGTATCAAAACAAAGAAAATATCGATTTATTGAGTCTGTTGACAATGCACGGTTTCTCATGCTCAGTAGTATTGGTATTGTTAAATTTAATTTTTAATCAAATATCCCGAAAGACAATAAGGGTACAGCATCACAGAGCAGTACATCAAAGCATGATTTTCGAATTTTCCGTTTACAACATTGGACAATATACATGTATGACTATGACATCAGCAACTTATCAAATACGTCCTTCCTTTTAAATAAACACTGTTCGTCTGGCAAATGCATGTATATAGATCTATTTCTTATCCACGCTCAGAAATTTAAAAGACAAAATATTGTTATGGGAGTAAGAAAGTGAAATAATTATAAGTGCTTAGTAGGTTATTTCTATAATAATATTTTGTTGATCTAGAACTAAACAGAGGATTAAATAAACCATTCACTTTTCTACAAGTCATCAGGAAAACTTTAGCAACGTCATTTCATGAAAAGTCAAAAATTTACTGCTTTTAACGTTTATTTTAAGTTCAGGCGATGTGCTGTATCGAAAAATGTCAACAAAACTCATATTGACACAGTCATTTATAAAGACATGATTGTATTGATATGTGTAATTTTATATGTATACGTGTTGACATGTTTAGAGGAGATAATCATACAGACCTTTATCAGGTCGTCTTTTCAATTGTTCTCCCCCTTTATGTATCACTGACTTTAGTTCAACTTGGAATTTTGTTTTGGTTGCAAATGCGTATTGCATACAAGTTACACATGACGTGATCATCTTGCATTCTAATAATTATAACTGAATTACTTGAGACAAACTTTCAGTCTATTTATGCGATAAGTTCTGATACGTTCTTCAAATCTCCTCGCCCAATCCTCTGTGCTTTTGTTGGTTTTATCCTGCAAATATGCAATCCTATCGGATGAAAAAGCAAGTTGTTCAGTTGCTTGAAGCTGAATTAATCTTATACAAAGCTGAAGATAACATTATGTATAGTCGGCAATCTACGAGCAGCTGTTAAAGCTGAAAAGTCGTCATTAGATCATTGCAGAGTGAGTGATATGACTGCATTCATCAAGACTCTAAACATTAAATTCAAGTTCTTTTCATTATTTGTCGAATCATTTGACAGTAAGTTAGACCGGTACAAACACAAGAATTCAATTAATTCTGAAAATGTTGACTCTTTTTAAGCACCGTTTCGGTTTTTTTTACCAAATAATTCTATCTTGGATGATTTTCATGCAAAAGATGTTTTAAAAATATATTTACATTAAACAATTTTACTGAAACTTTACAGTGTTTAATTTGTTGATCGTATCAAACATTGTTCGATTGGTATTCTAATTTTTCTATTTATATTTATAAATAGAAGCTACAGACTATCCTCAATTGCATGTTAGTGCTGAATGATTTAAATTGATAAGATCTAATTCAGAATAATATCAAAACATAATATTTACTGTATTAATTAAGTCGGGGATATTTCAATCAAGCGTCTTTATTCGTCTCAGTCGTATTTTCACGTCTGTTTGCTATTTTATGTGTCTCATTTACTTTATCCTAAGGCGTTTATTTCTTCATCAATCCGGAATGGATTGCCTACAATATTAATAGACGACCGCTGGGTACAAAGTTAATTTCCGATAAATCTGTCAAGTCTCTGTGTTAATTCCGTGAAGTAATTTAAACACTGTCACAACTCAAGAGTTATTTACAGAAACAATTGTAGGGTACTGCGTATTTATGAAACGATAAGATAGTTAGAAGTTTTGGTTTTCTTTTTTTTTTCTTTTGGCAAACGAAAATTATAAATCATTGTTTTGTGTCTACTATAATTATGAGTTGTTTCTGTTGCCAATGGACAATCAGAAAAGTTGAGAAAGTGATCATTTTAAACAAAATGAAATTATTAATAAAGATTCATTATGATATCGGGAGTTCTTTTATTTTAATGAAAACGATAGTGATCTGTTACAATAAATCTTCGCTTAAATTATTCATTTGTTGAATTGTTGGGCTTGGTTTTTTAGGATTTTTATTTAGAAGCCTTCTCGAGATATATATTGATTTATTAATTTCTTGTTAACGGAAAGACATGTGAGGACAGAATATGCATGCAATTTATAAATAAATATATTTTTAACTCTGATTTTCTTTAAAATAAAAGAGCCTTGGTTATTTACTATGATATGTAATTTGGTCTCCTTAAAGTATGCCATACATTACACAATATTAGGGGGACAAATTTTTCTATATATTTTACCTGTAAGGTATTACAGAAATAAAGTACATGAATCTATAAATCAACATAATATTATTACAATCATAATGAATATATGTTACAAAACATATAAATAAAAAATATAACTTTTGTCCCCTTTATGCCTAAAATATGTATGATCTCTCTAATGCCGAAATCAGAATTATATATAAAATCAGTAGAATGTATAATTATATATACATTTGAAATATAATATTTTGTTATCAGTACAATACTTGAATCATTGTGCTTGTCTAAAAGTTTTGATATGTAAATAGTATATCTAGTACATGTATTCATATTACAACAGCCTCCTAGGAAATTTTAAGATTTTCTTTTATCTTTTATTATGTAACCTTCAAGCAATTTGAGGCCACAAATAGAGAATGCTTCTTTGACTTATTTTTTTTTAATCAACGTGAAAATCACCCTCAACGTTTTGAAATATTGCCTTAACGCTTGATAATTAATTGTAAAAACTTAACTATAAAAGTTAAATGGAAAAAACATACACTTTCATTTTAATAAGTTTAATCTTTTGAAACTTAAAGATAAACGATTTTTAATATATATCACATTGTATTTATGTTCATATAAGCGGCCATTTTCTAAATTATGTAAGCAGCATGTTGCTTGTTGTTTGTAATGTGTTTTCTAAAAAAGTTTTATTGAAATAACACATGATTGTATAACTCGGTCCATTCTATTTTTTACCGCCTTTCTCATACTTTTGGGGAAATAAATCTATTTAGCGCATCAGAATTCGTACCTTATATCGAATCTATCTGATCATCTATTGTATTTGCCTTTAGTATCGGCGCGCTGATTGATTAAAATAGAAATAAAGGTCTTTCTGTTTCCTTCACTGGTCATTATTAATAAGATAATGAAAGCAATTTGACCATGTATGTCTTAGTCGGCAAATGTTGCCCTATTGTGTAAACGTTTGGCATTTCATTTGACATTTTTGGGATACTGAATACAATCCGGTTTGTTTTTGTCGGTAATTCATTTAACGTTTTTAGAGACGGTCGATGAACTATTAACCGATGTACTTCTTGGCTGGAATGTAATTAAACCCACAATAAGATTTTCTTTTCTCTTTGCTTTTATTCGTTCTATATCCGATAAACAAGCAATTTGACCATGTATGTCTGAAACGGCCAGTCTAGTTTTGGCTTTTTTGTAGCACATTTTCCATATATCTGTATACATAGGAAAATTGGCTTTTCCCGCAACTGTTTATCCAGTTTCCAATTACGCAATTCTAACAGAATATCATTAATATCCACCAATCAACTTATATATAATTATAAAATGTCATGCGATTATATTTTGTAACAATGATTTTTGATATCGTGCCATTATTAAAAGACAACAGAAAAGGCAACATATTATACAATTTGCCAATTATTGTTTTGTTCAATAGGAAAACAAATTTTATATCGATAGTATCGACGGAAGTGGAATTTATTTTGTTCTGTTTACTCATTATTATGGGGGTAATTATAAAGTTTTCTTTAATTATTGCAAACGTAGCATTTCCTTTCCCTAGTTTTCTTAGTGTTCGACATATTTGAAATTAACTGATTATATTTGTGTACGAATTTTTGTAATTATCTATTAAGATTCTAAAAAATTAAAGATATAAAATGCTTGAAATAAAATTATGTGAAATAAGAAATGAAAGTAATAACAAAAGAACATTGCTTTCCTTAAAGCTGAACTTGAAACTAAAGATATAAAATGCTCAATATAAAATTATGTGAAATAAGAAATGAAGGTAAGAACAAAAGGACATTGCTTTCCTTAAAGCTGAACTTGAAACTAAAAAAAGGATTTATTGGAAAATAAAGGACTGTGCATACATAATAAGTGCAAAACAATGTTTATTTCGACTGCTTTATTAATTATTCAATTGGTTTTTGCATTACAGCGCTATCTATTTTGTAATTCGTTGAAGATAAATTTATCTCAGTTTTCCTTTCGGAAAAATATACCGTACTGAATGGTGTATATTTCCCGGAATAGGAAATCAAATATTCTTCGAATGTTCGTCAAAAAATAGATACTTTTCTCGTGAGATAAATTTATCACATTTAGTTAGATTAAGAAGCTCCGAGAACAAAGTCACTATAATATCCAAGGCTTATATATTAATCCATTGGGATCACATGTCTCCTTTACAAGATATATTGGCGTTTTATTTTGTAAATATATGGAAACAAAGTGATCCCTTGGAAGCATTAATGACAACAAGAGAATTGTAAATTCATTCCGAGGCGCAATGCTCGAATACCTTTTTCCAACTTAATATAAGCAATAATAATATTAAAAAGTCATACATTTGTATTTAAAAGCCCTAGGTACATGACAATTCTTCGAAATGATCCAGCACTTTAATGTCGAGACTTGAATACTGCCAGCTGGAAAGCGTGAGAGATCTTATAATTTTAATATTCTTTCACTAAAACATCAACAAATCCAAGTTTTCTATTCGTCCTGTTATTGCTTACGTGGAATAAACCTTTCCAGAATATTTTTAATTACTTGAAATAAAATTGAAATTATTAGATCCATGTGATTTAACCATATATTCTCCATACCTTCAACTCTTTGTACAATGCTGTAAACATCAAAATTATGCTTATCTGTATAGACTTAGACATAATATGTACCAGAACAATATTTAATTTACAACTCAAGTGCAAATTAACAATGAGTATTACAAGTAGTGGTCAGTGCAGACAATTATATCCTGTACATTCATTTGAATATAGTCTACAATATTTGTTATTCAGACAGTATGTATTTTATACTTTCATCAAATGGTTTTGCCATGGCGATGTCCATTTAAGATAAATAACATGTTTAATGTTCAACAATCAATGCATGGTCCGCAGAGACTAGAACTACACTTATGTTATTTTTGTAGTGCCCAAAGACTTTAAATGTTAGATTACTGGTAGCAATCATATTAACCATTGGATCTGATAAAAAGTCCAAACCGTATTAAATGAAGTGAATAGAATTCCCATTATTTCTAGTAACGAAATACTGTTAAATTATTTTGATGACATTATATCAATGAAAATGCACCTGGTATTCTCTTTGTAAAAAAGCAATCATATACATTTCTCATTATTTTAAATGTTGTACAAATATATGTTTCTTTTTTTGTATTTTGTAATGTCTGGTAATTTTATCTTGTTCTTCATTTATTGTGCCCAAGAAGAACGATACTATTTTATGGATTCGTCCTTGTTATTAGTTTGTTTGATCTTTAATTTAGTATGTCTTACATTTTTAAAATGAACAAACCTAAAAGACATAACTTTTAAGGCCGACCAACATTGCAAAATGAAATTTTACAAGGATGTGGAAGTATATAAACAGGATCAATAGGTCTAGTTTTATAACTTAACATATAATTTTACCCTTTTTATTGCTAATAGTTCTGAAATATTCAAAATATTTAGTTTGATATCCTTTCAACGTGAAATTAAACAAATTCAACGAACTGTTCACATAACGGTAATGCGATGACCAGGCGGTGATCATGTAAAGTGCATTGAACTTATGGAAAAAAGAAATCACGGATATCTGCTTTCTTTTATCTGTTTATGAGTTTCTTCATGAAAGATGAAAGGCAATGAAAAATGCAATATTATTTCTACCCTGCTGACACCGATTTCAGCTGCCAATCATAAACACAAAATGTTACAATCAACTATACCATGATGCATATAAGTGTTAAATAATCAGGGTTACATTACAGTACATAATGATGTGTTTCCTCATTTTTAATAAAGAATAAAATTTGAAAGTAAATAACTATTTTTTTTTTACAAAATAAAAGATCTTCAAATTTTTCAAAATATAACTGATCTATCGTTAGAAACTCAAATGCACTAATGTAAAACAATAAACAAAACATCCCCGTGTCAAGAGGGATAATTTTATACACATATCTGAAAGTATCTCTTTCCTGTTTGTCATTCTATTAAATAATAAGGCACGAACCTGATAACATTTCCATCACGTTTTTGTTAATTATCAATTGTGACATTTCGTGAGATGTGCTGATTCCTACAATATTTGATACGTTATCTGAAAAATGAGAGGTAACGGTAGTGTAATCAATGATTCTGGAAGACAAGAAAAAATATAACAACACTGCGGTAAAGTAATAATCAATATTTTAACAGCTGCCATACACCACTAAACACCAGCAGTTTTGAATGATATGCAGTGCAATTTTATACTACAATCCACCTATTTTTGCTTTTAAACATTATTGCGATGAAACTTTAAATTTGCCATTTGTGTTGAGATATAGAAATATTTTAAACATTAGAAATAAACCAAAGTGCTTTTTGGTAGCTGTGAATATTGCTTTGTTGTCCAGTATTTTTTTAGTTATTCTGTTTATTGTATCTTCATTATTTAATAATAAATTTCTTACTTTTCATCGCAAAATAAGTTCGAAATATTGTTTATAACATGCTTATTACTAAAGACTAAATTTGTCAGAACATGCCGGTTAAAGGTTCCTTATATCCTACTGTTCGTCAAGTGTTATTTTATAAACACATAATTAATAATGACAATTTAATAATTACAGTTGATTGTTCATTGGGTGTTCCCATTAAAATACACACTTGCACATAAAGCTAGTATAGAGCACTTATTTTGTTATCGGTCTAGAGCAAAGAGCACTTAAACATATATTTGCAAAACGATAGATTTAAGTAAAACAATTTTTGTCAATGGAAAGAGTTTAAGATAAGGTACGAGATTGAAAGTTCGTTCATAATTTTGTTCATTAAAAGAAAAAATGTTGTTGTGCGAAAAGTGTTAAATCATTATGCGTTTTAATTTTTTCCCAGTTTCTTCTTATTATTATTCTTCTTTTTATGGAACGGGGGTGATGGTAATGACAAAACCATGAGAATTTGAAATAAAAACATTGTTTTTAAACATCTGGCTGTCTATGTATCATTTAATATACTGTGGCATAACGCTTGCTTCTATTGCACGCTGACCGCAAGTCTTGGCTTTGATAAATAGCATTGCAAACAGACCGACCGATTGCACATAGAAAGAAGTAGATATTTACATGTTTTAAAGTTTCCTTTGGTCAAAGAAGAGTTTATTTATACACATAACAAGTAGTCCTCAATCTATATACTCGTCAATTCAATAAGAATAAATATCCAGAAAAAAGATTGGTATGTACTATCAAGGCATATTTTACATATATTTTTCATACGTTCTATGGAGTTTTCCAACTTCGATATACCATATACCAGGTCTCAAAATATAACTAACTTACGATAAACACATTTATAATGAATGCTACATACACACAAAACATCACTTGTTTACTAGTATCTTGTTCTTCAAGCGCCAATATGTTCTCCTCTTACAAAACGTAACATATTTATGTAACAACATAAGTCTCGTTTATCTGATTTCACAACAATTAAATTAATTCGAAACAATGATGAGCCCCTGGGTACAAAGACAATTTCCGATAATTTTGTTAATTCTCAATTAAATGCCATCAGTAGATGATAGTTATTAAAAGCAATTCAACTTGAAAGTTTATTTCCGAAACTCCTACAGATTAACTACACTCCTACAGATTAACTAAAGTCTAGGTCTGTATACGTTTCAGAAATATCCCTAAGATTATTTTATTAAATTTAGAATGGCCAATGATTTTCCCTGATTTCTTTTTGTAATTTTAAAAGTATAAATAAAACATTTCTGCTTATATTTACCTGTTCACGTCAAACCCTTCCCGGACGGACTACGTCCGGAAAACACAATATTTTGTGACCCCATTAGCAATGTTTTACATATGATGGCCAGTTTAATGATATGCGTGTGCATTTAACTATCACAATTATTTTACATAATCTACTGTAATTTCTCAATTTACCATTGATGTTTGATTTCATACCATGCTATATACTGAACAGCACTGGTAACAAGAGTTTTCAACTTCCCGTTTAATGCGTTTTTTGAAGAAGCGATAGTAAAAACGATAGTATAGACGAACCTGTTCTGTCCGAGTATTTATTTAATATGATATAATATTGTACAGGTGCCATTAATAAATCGAAACGCACCATTTCATACAACAAGTTCTCTTGACATTTACAAACGGTTTTAAATAAATATTTTATTTCTAAGTATTAAAATTATTTTAGATTTCCCCTACATTATAACTGATAACATTTATTTGCGCTTTATTTAAGAACATATATGATGGTTTATATATCAATAACTATACAAGTTTGACAATAGTTATAATCATAAAGTCATTTTAAATGAAAGCTTAACTTGAAAACTAAAAGAAAAAATATCACACATTAATAGGAAGACAGGACAGAGAACAGTGCATAGACAATAGTGCATAACAATGTTCTGTTCAACTGGTTTATCAATTATTCAATTGATTTGGAACAACAGTGTTATTTTGCTGATCGTTTATGTTTTGTCAAAAGCAAAGCTATATTAGTTTTCCTTTCGGGAAAGTTATAATATACTAAATGGTGTGCATAACTCAGCATAAGGAAATAAATACTATTCGAATGTTCACCACACAAACTGTTGGTTTTTCTTATTAGGTATTTTTAGCACGTTAGATAAAATTGAGAAGCTCCGAGAACAAAGTCACGACAACATTTAATTTTTTTGATATGAACCCATTGGAACCAGACGTCTTCTTAACAAGATATGTTGGGTTATTATTTTGTTGTAAATAAATTCCAATGCAAGATATAGCATTATCAAAACGAATAGAAGATGGACTTTAAGCCAAAATAATTTTTAATTCACCACACTGATTGATGTTTTTGTTTTGTTTTTTTCTCGTTTAAGAACGTGTTAATATATTTGATCTGAAGATGTTTCTTTTTATTTTAGCATTTTCAAAGCATTTTAGCATTTTTTATACATGAACACTGGTTGTTGGAATAGATGTCTCTTGCGTCATAATCACTTGTTACTTAAAGTCACTTTTTACATTGTATAAGTCCAAAATGAAAGTAAAAACATAGAAAATTTCTAATTCAAAAATTTCTTTTGCATATGCAAACATAACACCTCTTAGTCTAATTATGTCAGAGACTGAACTGTGAGCAAACGATCACTGGGGGGATGGGACATTTACAAATAATAATGAGAGATTGGATAGTGAAATAAACTATTATTGGACAAATAATTGTCAAATCCTATGTAGGAAAAAAGGCTATAAAAAGCTGATTTCTATTGGTGCTATCCGTAAAGTAAATGTTTATGTATATAGAATAAATAATAAAACCATTTAAATGGTCATGACCTTTTTCATAAACACAATTTTTTTTTTTGCAACGTATCAGAATGAAAGATACTTGAATATCCTGTAACACATTTTTTTATGGTTTTATGTTTAACATATGATGCTCAAATTAAGATTTATCAATATTGTAAGTTCCAAAAAGAATTATTTATAAAGATATTACCGAGTGTAACTTTTCATGTTAATAAATGGAGGTGATTAGACATTTATTTTTTATTAAGTTTAATAAAAATCTGGAAACAAAGTGATCCCTCGGAAGCATTAATCACAACAAAATTACATAAGAATTGCAGACTCGGTTTCATTGAGTCTGTACATTAGGAATAATGAATAAGTGCAACATCCCTGACGCCCCCTAGCACCGGCTTGAGCGGTACTCAATTCTCAACACTTAATAGTGCTTGCATCAATGATCTCGAAGAACCAGAAAAATATAACAACACTGAAGTGAAGTACGGGGCAACCTTTTACAGCTGCCACACGGCACTTGACACCTGCTGAAAAGAAATGAATGCATATATTTTAATGATTACATATAATGTGCACAAATATTTGCAGTACATATTTTACATATTCTGCGATTTTAAAAAATCGTTTTATAAGCATAATTATATATTACAGTTAAGTGTGGTAACAACCTCAATTACAACATACAGGATCTTTAAATAATGTTTGGTAAATTTTAATCAATTATACAAGTTTATTTTATTTTGTAAATTTAATCTTTAGTCAAATATACTGTTATATTATCTATTTATAGGAAATCAAGATATACCAGTTCAGTGTTTTTATTCGCCTCAGTCGCATTTTTACGTCTGTTCCCATTTTTGTGTCTCATTTATTTGATCTTAAGGCGTTTATTTCTTCATCAATCCGGAATGGATTGCCTACAATATTAATAGACGACCGCTGGGTACAAAGTTAATTTCCGATAAATCTGTCAAGTCTCTGTGATAATTCCGTGAAGTAATTTAAACACTGTCACAAGTCAGCAGTTATTTACAGAAACACTTGTAGGGGATTGTATTTTTATGCAACCTTTAGATTAATAGAAATTAAAACAAAAACAGGTTTCTATTACCCAATGCTTTTTGATGAAATTCAATTTAATACCACCGCATTGTTTTACTACTATTATGCATTATTTACAATTTAATACTTTAATGCACGAAAACATCTTGGTGTTTAAGATAAATTATATATCTTAAACGGAAACAAGATCGCGGTAAAATTTCCAGTCATATGTAAAAGCAAACCATGGTAAAGATGGTTATGATTACAATGAAACGAGGAATTTATTGAACGGCATTTAGGACCTATCTGACAAAGTGGAAAAAATCAAATGCTTTTATGCGCTTATGGCAAACTTTTTGTCTTTTTTTTTCAACGCAATTGGCACTTATAACCTATCCGTCAACTAGACAATGTTTTAATTTAAACAGATGGTTGAAAATGAACAGCTTGTGCATGTATCCGTTACATAAATATTTAATATGGTATATTTAATAAAGCTTATATATTTGTTGTAAACTGTTTTTCTGAATACCCTTTGAAAACCAATTGGAATGATTGCCTTTTCTATTTACTATGAAGATAGTAAAACGTTTTGATAAATTGCATACTGTAAAAAGCGTCACTGAAATGGATGTTGAATAATTAAGATAATTTGTTTTTAAATCTAATATTTACTTTATTGTTACGATAATTAAAACATTAAATTTACCAAATAGGTGATTGATATGCCGCTTGAGAGCATTTGAATAAAGACAATAAGCTGAACTTACGCACATTTAAATTGGAGGAGTGATTGAATGATTAACTGGTAGAATTTTAAATAATTATTTAAAACGAACCGGGTCTTTGAGGTAATTTATTTAAAAAGAACAACTCCATATATCATATAATACAAAACAATCGTAACGCTGATTAATAATATTTAATACGACCGAAAACAATGTTGGCGTATAATGTAATGCACCTGGTCGTCTATCCGTCCGTCTGTTTCATGTCTAGTCTGAATCTTGTTTTACCAGTGGAAGGAAATTGAAACTACTTGGCAGAAATTGCAGTTAACTATAATGAGACAATGTGCGGAGTGCAGGACTCAACCGTCCTCTGATCGAGGTCACACTTTGTAATTGATGAATACAAATGAAAAAATGGTTAACCATCAGTTCTGTTGAGTTTTTGTTGCTAGAAAACGATGACAAAATAGAAGAGAGATTTCAAAACTTTGACCATATACTCCTTGACCAATATTATGGTACTTTTGAATGACTAGAATAGTTTCTACTAGCATACCATAAAATTGTGCTTTTAATTTTAACCCTTTGTTTAATCTAAAATGAGATAAATTTTAGCAGGGCAAATATTTATTTTTCAATTTTACATGTCATGGATTGTTAATGGTTAAGATTTTTTACTGTGTTTGGTAAAAGTATTGTACAGTTTTAAACTTTTTTTATGTTTTTTTTTTAAATGTCACAATTAAATTACTTTCCGCAAAAACATTCTTTCAGATAGCATAAAACAGTTCCACCAATTTAGTTCATGAAACACAGTTACTGTACCAAAAACATTCAAAGGTTACACAGGAAATAGGAGTTTTAAAGATTAATTTATAATATTTGTCAGATGGAGAAATTAATAGATGAAACCTCTTCTGGCATTTTACTGATTACATTAACGATAAAAATTAGAAAATGCATAAAACATAATATCATATCATAACGAATTCAAAAGCAATCCCAATTTTGTAGAAGTGCAGTCGATCAAGAGATGATCAAACGAAATATTTAAGCAATCTAACCGTATATCAGATAAAATTAACAACAGAGCATTAGACAATTTTATTAAAGGCAATTAAGGAAATTGATAGTAATAAAAACAACAAGATACTAAAAGCCATGGCATTCAATTTTATGATGTTTAAATGTCAAGCAAATGCACCATAAAATAGCATTTTTGATATTAAAATCAACATTTCCGCTTTTAACATACACACACTGGTGTTTTTCTTTAAGAAGATGAATAGAAGTCTAGACGCGTTTTTGTTAAAAGTTAGACATAGTAATCGTGTTTAAAATGAAAGAGTCAAATATGAAAGCCACATATTTTTATCTTAATACACGAACTCTGTTTTTTATCGTACCTTAATATCAGTATCACATGGGATAAGTAATTTTATTTAAATTAATTTCAATATCCTAGATTGACTGTCATAAATATATTTGCCTTCTCCACCAAGGATCTAAACAGCCACGCCAAAATATAATACTTCTCCTTTGGCTTAGTTAGCGGAAACGTATTTATCTTATCATCACCATATTCATCTGTCTCAAATAGAAATTTGCATGTCTCTTCGAATTATGCCACGAGACATTCTTGTGTGTGAACTGTGTAATTTTTACCGCTATCCTTGTGTTATTTTAATTATAAAAGAGTTGTACAAATATATTGATATAACGGACTCGTTTTCAAGATAAAAAACTGTTCAAATCTTTATTTAAGTACATGTTGTAATTAGTTAAAGCATATACCTATAAAAGACAATGTTTCTTTGCGGAATAAATAGATGGCACGCCAGATAAATAACAACGCTTTTGTTTACTAGCTTACTTTTGTTATTTATTTCTGTCGAACTCGTTATTATAAACATTTCTGGCACAATATTTGAGAGAGGAATGATATAAACATGTCATTAAAGGGATTGGTATGGCATACTGTTGAGATATTTACTACCAGGAATGTCAAACTAAAGAATTATTTACAAGAAATAAGCTTATGTTCTAGATCAAATCAGTAATTTATCATCAGATGTGTCACCTTATAGAACGTTATTAGATAGTTAATTTTAGGAAATACTAATATATAGTAGAAAATATAATATTGTACTTCTTAGGATATTTGTTTTACAAAATATTGTATATTAATGTTCGAGAGATGTAAAAATATTTTTAAGAAATCATCACATTTTTATGTCTTGAAAATTGTGCCTTATAAACCCAAGGGTGCCACATAAAATATCACAAGGAACTTGAACATTCGTATTGTCATTTAAGTCTAAAACATAATAAATATCTCAAATATGACAGATTTTATGAATGTGTGTATTCTTTAGAAATGAAGTTTGGAATTTCCATCTATCTTATAAACCAAAACAATCAGATAAAATTAAACATTATTGATAACTAAACTTTCAAATCTGCATTTTGATATTCAAATTTGACCTAACGAGGGAGCAATAACCTTCCAATAACTTCCCATTTATATCTGCTCAAGAAGCATGTTACTTTTATGTCTTTTATCATTGATGCCCTGGTTATTTTGTTGTTGAAACAAATTGTTCCTAAAATGTTTAAATATTACAAACATAAAGTTATTCACAAAACAGCAGTTCATTTAGAAAAAGCCCTGAATAAAAACAGTTTTTAATCAATTTTACCTTAAAACAAATATAATACTTATTATGGCACTGAGTGTTTACTTCTTATTTCTTTAATATATGTTGTAGTTCTATCGTATTATCTAACATTCATTGTTAATAAAAGGCATTATTAAAAACGCAACGCACTATATGTAATAAACACTCTCCCTAATATTGTCTAATTTTTGAAGGATACTTCATTATTATTCCATTAATTAGATAAAATATATAACATAGTGGTTCGTAATGAGTGTTTCTTATTTATCATACTGCGACTTCATGACGAGTATGACAGTATAAATTGAAAATATTGATATTAAAGCCTTGGTTGAATTCAGGTCTATATTAGTGCATTACATCAGATATAATATCCATAATTGATAAAGCACAATTTATAAATTTCAGAGCTAAATTGTTAAATGCATGATTTATAATTAAAAAATGAGACATTTATTTATATTTACAACTTGGAAATGAAATTCTTTTTACATTTGATATTTTCATATTTTTAATCAAATAAAGGCCATACATGCCATGTACTAAAAGTGATATATGCCTTTGAATATTTGGTCTGGTCACATTAACCACCAAAGTTATACAAATATATTGAATATATTGGGCATGGAAAATTATTTAACCATATCAATCTGTGTCTTTCTCTTCCGACAGCGTATCAATCAATTTATCATTATGACATTAAATGGCTTAGGCTTGATTGATACAGTCACGTTTAAGTCGAGTTGATTATATTTGGAAAGGAACCAACAGTTTTCATCCAAGTAGCGTTTTTTGTAAATAAGCAGTTGACAGCGCAATTCTTATTTGAACATGGGTAAATGTGATGAATAAACACAAATTGATGCTAAAAGGACTTGTGGGAAGCACTTGAAACTATTTTCTTTGTCAAATAACTAAATATATATAAAAACAGTACAATGACACAGTTAAGTACTACAGAACTACCACACAAATAAGAACAAACAAGCGCTCTGGTAAAAGATTAAAACACATTAAAGAAGATATATACGGTCAATTTATCATAAAAATATGTGCTTGCAAATGAAATTTTAGCATCAGACAAGTTCTATAATCGTACAATATATACCATACCTCTATCTCTAAAAATGTATGTCCTATATCTAAATAAAAATAAAAATAGATTGTAAATCAGATTTATTATAAAAGTAAGTAAATGAAAATTCCAATTTACGGATAAATTCACGTTATTTCATTATATAAAAAGCCAAGATTGATTTCAATGTTTTCATTTTGTACAGTCATGACAGTTTGTTCAGCACTTATTTTTTCTTATATTTCAAAAATGAAATCTTTAATTGGTTATGACACGTGTCGATATTTACAAATGAAACTTAATTTGCTTTCAATTAGCAAAACTATTGGATATAATTGGAACATTTCTTCAATTTAATACGGAACTATGTGACAGGGGAATTTATTAATGCATTGTTTAACATTAAACTAGTTTACATTCTAGGAAATCGAATGACAAATTTAATATCAAAAATATTTTATATCAGCTAAGTGTTAAAGCATAGCATCAACAAATATATTTTTCCAGGAATATTACATTTTAGTTAATTCTTATACATAACCTTTAACAACTGAAACGCGTTATAAAATATAGAAATAGAACAGTCAGATTTATAACAAAGATAATTAAACACTTTAAGTGATGTCCTCAGGTAATATCTTGAACACAAATGGTATGAAGGGTATACGAGTAGTGTTCATGCAATCCTGTTTTAAATTATTGTGTCAAGAAGATGTCTGATTTGATATCATTATTTTTCTAATTTTAAGAACTTAATAACAGACTTATAAATCAACAAACTCACTAAGGATATCTCTTTTTTCCAGAATTTAAAAGCCAATTGCGCCCAAAAATGCCTTTTTTCTCAACACCTTTTTTATTTTTGGTGTCCTGTTATAGTTTCAAAAAAGATAATCATTGGTTACTTACCTGAACAATCTTGTTATTCTGTTGCTTTTTGAAAATAAGTACATTTTTAGTGATTAAGTAATTTGTATGGAAGTCAAAATACTACATTGTTTACATTTTGCTACCTATATGACAAATAAATTCACATTCAGCCTTACACTCGTTTAGTTAAAAGCATTTCACATGCTCTTAAACCCTTATATTGAGCACTTAAGTCATGTTTGCTATTTCATAGGTAGGACAAATGTATTCATTTCTGAGGAATATTTTGCCTTTAAATGATATTTTTTAAAATATAACACTTAGTCTAAATGATTATCATTTGTGCATATTATTTGATGTTATACTTTTGTACAACTATAAGTCGGAAATAAGCATTAAATTATGGCATTTGTGACAAAGTTATAATGTCCAAACATGCATTTATACTGATATATTGTGCTATGTAAATAAAAGTGTTGCACAGTCGTGAATATAATTTTTTTTAGAAATTGGCTATTCAGTTCCGTAGGACAGTGCATAAATTTCACGTTACACTTTTACACAGTTTATGAATATTGTTTGTAAAATTGAATTTAAAATACATTAACTTTTAATACAGTTTACATAATCAATATCAAATATAATACGTTTTATCTATTTATTTGCATGCTAAAAAGCGTCATTTTTAGATTGATGTAAATGTATCCTAAAATAGTATAGTACTGTGTTTAATTTATATTCAATTTTTCTTCAGTTGACTTGCATTGAAGCGTCGGCGTCGGCGTCGGCGTAACCACTTATGTTAAAGTTTTTGTAATGGTTCAAATATTTTCAAAGTCCATTGACATATGACTTTGAAACTTTGCACACTTGTTCACCATCATGACCCCAACCTGTAGACAGGAGGAGGTAACTCTATCAAGCATTCTGACAGAATTATGCCCCTTTTTCGACTTAGAATTTATGTTAAAGTTTTTGTAATACCTTAAATATTTTCCAAGTCCATTGACATATGGCTTTGAACCTTTGCACACTTGTTCACCATCATGACCCCAACTTGTAGACAGGAGGAGGTAACTCTATCAAGCATTCTGACAGAATTATGCCCCTTTTTCGACTTAAAATTTATGTTAAAGTTTTTGTAATACCTCAAATATTTTCAAAGTTCATTGACATATGGCTTTGAAACTTTGCACACTTGTTCCCCATCATTACCCCAACCTGTAAACAGGAGGAGGTAACTGTATAAAGCATTTTTTTTACTATCAAGCACTAAGAATAGTCGAGCGTTGCTGTCCTACCGATAGCTCTTGTTAGATTTAATTCTTTAAGTGTTTTAACTTAAAATATGTTCATTAGCACGATTTTTTTTTTAATAAAAACAGATATCTTTACAAAATAGTTATTAAATTGAAATTAATGCCTTTTCGATATATTCTATTCTATTGTTTACCGCTTTCTCATTTTTTGGAGGGAAATAAGTCTATTTAGCGCAGCAAAGTTCGTTCCTTATATAGAATCTATCTGATCATCTATTGTATTTGCCTATAGTATCGGCGCGCTGATCGATGAAAATAGAAATGATGGTCTTTCTTTTTCTTTCACTGGCAATTCTTTATAAGACAATGAAAGCAATTTGACCATGTATGTTTTAGTCGGCTATTGTGTAAACGTTTGGCTTTTCATTTGACATTCTTGATTGTTTTTGTCGGTAAATAATTCAACATTTTTAGAGACGGTCGATGAATTACTAACCAATATACTTACTGTTCGTCTTGGCTTGAATGTAATTAAACTCACAATAAGGTTTTCTTTTCTCTTTGCTTTTATTTGTTCTTTATCCGATAAACAAAGAATTTGACCATGTATGTCTGAAAAGTCCAATCGTCCTTTTTTGTAGCACATTTCCCAGATATCTTTATATTCATGGATGGGAAAATTGGCTTTTTCTCGCAATAGTGTACACTTTCCAATTACGCAATTCTAACAGAATGTCATTAATATCCACCAATCAACTTATATATAATTATAAAATGTCATGCGATTATATTTTGTAACAATGATTTTTGATATCGTGCCATTATTAAAAGACAACAGAAAAGGCAACATATTAGTTTATAATTTGCCAATTATTGTTTTGTTCAATAGGAAAACAAATTTTATATCGATAGTATCGACGGAAGTGGAATTTATTTTGTGCTGATTACTCATTATCATGGGGGTAATTATAAAGATTTCTTTAATTATTGAAATGAAAGTAAGAACTACAGGAAATTGTTTTCCTTAAAGCTGAACTTGAAACCAAAAACAAAAAGGGAATTATTGGAATATAAAGGACTGTGCATACATAAATAGTGCAAAACAATGTTCTTTTCGAATGTTTTGTTTCGAATGTTTTGTTAATTATTCAATTGGTTTTTGCATTACAGCGCTATCTATTTTGTAATTTGTTTATGTTTGTCTAAGATAAATTTATCTCAGTTTTCTTTAAGGAATAATTATACCGTACTGCATGATGTACAATTCCTGGAATAAGAAATCTAATATTCTTCGAATGTTCGTCACAAAATAGATATTTTTCTCGTGAGATAAATTTATTACATTTGATCAGATTAAGAAGCTCCGAGAACAAAGTCACTACAATATCAAAAGCTTATATATCAATCCATTGGGATCAGACGTCTCTTTCACAAGAAATATTGGCGTTTTATTTTGTAAATTCATTTCGATGAACAATGCTAGAATGCCTTTTTAAAACTTAATATAAGCAATAATAATATTAAAAAGTCATACATTTGTATTTAAAAGCCCTAGGTACATGTACATGACAATTCTTTAAAACGATCTAGCTCTTTAATGTCGAGACTTGAATACTGCCAGCTAGAAATAGTGAGCGCTATCTATTTTGTAATTTGTTTATGTTTGTCTAAGATAAATTTATCTCAGTTTTCATTTCGGAAAAAATATACCGTACTGAATGGTGCACATTCCCGGAATAAGAAATCGAATATTCTTTGAATGTTCGTCAACAAATAGATATTTGTCTCTTGAGTTAAATGTATCACATTTAGTTAGATTAAGAAGCTCCGAGAACAAAGTCAAGACAACATCTGAAGCTTATATATCATTCCATCGGGATCAGACGTCTCCTTAACAAGAAATATTGGCGTTTTATTTTGTAAATTCATTACGATGCACAATGCTAGAATACCTTTTTCAAACTTAATGTAAGCAATAACAATTTTACAAAATCATTCATTTGTATTTAAAAGCCCTAGGTACATGTACATGACAATTCTTCGAAATGAACCAGCACTTTAATGTCTGAACTTGAATACTGCCAGCTGGAAAGCGTGAGAGATGCTTCAATTTTAATTTTCTTTCATTAAAATATCAACAAATCCTGGTTTTTTATTGTTCTTGTTATTGCTTACGTGGGATAAACCATTCCAGAGTATTTTATTTGAAATAAAATTGAATTTTGCAACCATGTGATTTAACCATATATTCTCCATACCTTAAAAACCTTTGTACAATGCTGTAAATTGTATAATTATGCTTATCGTATTTCTATATATATAGAGAGAGATTTAGACAAAATGTGTATCAGCACAATATTAAATTTTACAATTTCTGTGCAAATTAACAATGACAAATACAAGTAGTGGTCAGTGCAGACAATTATATCCTGTACATTCATTTGAACATAGTTTACAACATTTGTTATTCAGTCAGTATGTATTTTGTACTTTTATTGAATGGTTTTGCCATGGAGATGTCCATTTAAAATAGATAACATAGTTAATGTTAAACACCCAATACATTATCCGCAGAGACTAGAACTCCACTCATGTTATTTTGCAGTGCCAAAAGACTTAAGATATTAGATAAATGGTGGTAATCATATTATTAACCATTGAATCTGATGAAAAGTCCAAACCGTATTAAATGACGATAATAGAATTTACATTATTTCTAGTAACGAAATACTGTTAAATTATTTTGATGGCATTATGTCAATGCATATGCACTTCTCTGTGTAAAAAGCAATCATATTCATTTCTCGTTAATATTTAAAATGTTGTACAAATTTATGTTTCTTTTTTGTATCTTGTAATGTCTGGAAATTTCATCTTGTTCTGCATTTTTTGTGCCCAAGAAGAACGATACTATTTTCTTGACACGTATATGTAGATTCGTCTTTGTTTGTAGTTTGTTTGATCTTTTATTTAGTATCTCTTACATTTTAAAATGAACAAACCTAAAAGACATAACATTTTAGGCCGACCAACATGGCAATAAGAATTTTTACAAGGATATGGAGGGATATAAACAGGACTAATAGGTCTAGTTTTATAACTAAACAGATACATTTACCATTTTTATTTTTTATAGTTCTGAAATATTTCAAAAGATATTGTTTAATAACCATTCAACGTTAAATTAAACAAATTCGACGACTTGTTCACACAACGGTTATGCGGTGACCAGGCGATGATCATGTAAAGTGCATTGAACTTATGGAAAAAAGAAATTACAGAATAGATCTACTTTATTTT